>NC_064808.1:12348573-12380804 GCF_023721935.1 Panthera uncia | reverse complement strand
ATAAAGAAAGCTTAATTTGACACAGATAATATGCCAAATGGACTTACAGTGACTGATTTCACACAAACACAGTATATTGAAGTCCTGGAGATTCATACTTTCACCCTACATGAGGGGTGGCCTCATCATTTATCAGTAACTTTCAAGTATTTGTAAAATGTCAAGGTGTAGAAACTCATTACTTATTTTTGCTTTGGAGATTGAGTCCTGCTGTCTCAGACCTCTGATCACAAAGGAGCAGTACGTGACAGAGATCCCCAGGAGTGTAGAGATTTTGTCTTCAAATATTTTGATGCAGCATAATCCAGACATGATGGTGATTGATGTTTGTTCTGTATTGCTGCCATAGTGGGAATAAACACACACACAGAATGTGCCTTTGAAAACAGATAAAGCTATACAATTAGCTGGTTGAGTTTCCTGGGAAGAGCAGTCTGAGATAGCTACTGTTTGTCTAAGGCCTCTTTCAGGGCTAGTCATCCAATAAGTTTGTTCATATCCAGTCTCTACCAGCTGTAATCTTATGAAGGAAAAGTGATTTGAATCATAAGAGGATTGGAATGAAGGATGTAGTCCCTTCAGTACCATTTACTTAGGAGTTTGATGGTTTACTTTCTTGCTTCTAGTGTCGAGTGGGTGTTTCTCATGGAAGATGATGTTCAAAATCCATGTCAGAGCCGATATCAGTTTTTTATATTGTGGGACTCAAGCCTCTTTCTCCCATTAAATGTGGAAAATTTACCTTTGTCTGACATAGCCAGTGTTTCACACTGTTAAATCATTTCTGTTATTTCAAGCATCTGTTTATGTTTGGTATGAGGAGACTTGCATGAAAATTCATTGTAAGAATAGAGTTACTGGATATTAAATATTGCAGACTAAGAACAAATATGGGAAGTTGGTATATATTCTGTTTATTGTCTGTGTTGAATATTGTATGTCCTAGAGATTTATGGTGTTGTGTGGGGTGATATAATGTGTGGAGTAGATGGTTAGAGTTACTCTAATGCTGATACTTTCTAGGAAGCCTCAAGAGCCAGAGGGGAAATATTAGTGGGAGAGGCAGGGTTTTTAACTTTGGCCAGTTTTCTTTGTGTAAAGTAGAACATAAAGCTTTTGGTTCTTGTGATCTGTTTGAAAAGGGAACAAGTTGTGTAACAGCTGACTGCTGATTTGCCAGATTGCTCAGACTTGAACCAATTGGTATAAAACAGATGTCATTACAATGACATATTATCCTTGGAGATTCATTGGGTTCTCAAAGCTGTTTTAAGGGGGGGCTTCTAATTCTGATGAATCATGTAATTGTTCTCTTTAATTAAAGATTATAAATGAAGAGGCATTTGAAGCCTTTGCCAAGTTTTTCACAAGTTTACAAATGGATGGAATTGAGAGAAGGGGAATCACTCAGTCTCTGGGAGAGAATGTGAGGTCTTACCCCATACCAAGGAAGTAGGGCAGTGTGAATAAAAGATGTGTGCTCCCCTTCCCCACCGTGTAAGCTTAGGTATGCTCTTTGAAGTATTGTTCTTTAAAAGTGTGTAATGATGTATGAGAAGGCTTCCTAAGGAACCATGAGGGCTTCAGTAGGAGGCACACCTCATAATCATTATGCTGTGCATGAGATTTCCATATTTATTTATCTTTTAGTTGCAAGGTTGTACCCTTTCAAAAAATATCTCTCTAATTTCCTTGCTCTCCAGGTCCTGGTAACCACCATTGGACTCTCTGTTTCTATGGGTTTGGCTTTTTGACTCTGTATGATATTAGTGCTATCATACAGTTTATGTCTTTGTCTGACTTATGTCACTTGGCATAATGCCATCAGGGTCCATTCATGTTGTCTCAAATGGCAAGATTTCCTCCATGTCGTAGTTGGGTAATATTCCACTGTACTATGTGTCAACACCATGTCTTCTTTATAATTCTTTGTCATTCCATATATTGCCTATTATGAATAATGCTGCAATAAACACGGGAGTGGAGATTATCTTTTTGGTATCCTGTTTTTATTTCTGTTGAGTGTATACCCAGAAGTGGGTTGCTGGATCCTATGGTAGTTCTTTAATCTTTTGAGGAACATCCATACTGTTTTTAATAGTGGCTAAACCAAGTTCCCTTTCCACCAGTAGTGTACAGGTGTTCCCTTTTCTCCAAATCCTCACCACCACTTATGACCTCTTGCTGTGATGGTAGTCATTCTAACAGGTGTCAGTTGATATTTCATTGTGCTTTTGTTTTGCATTTCCCTGATGATGAGTGATGTTGGGTATCTTTTTGTGTACCTATTGGCCATTTGGGTGTCTTCTAGGAAAAGTATCCATTCAGTTCCTCTACCCAATTTTAAATCAGATTGCTTTCTTTTTGAGTTTTATGAATTCTTTTTACATGTTGGATAGTAACCCCTTATCTGAGGTGCATGGTTGGCAAATATTTTTCAGTATATGGTTTGCAGAGATTTTCTCCTATTCTGTAGGTTGCCTTTTGATTATGTTAATTGTTCTTTGGCTGTGCAGAGGCTTCTTAATTTGATGTAGCTGCACTTGTTGACTTTTGCTTTTTTTTGCTTGTGCTTTTGGTATGAGATCCAAAAAATAATTTTCAAGACCAGTGTCAAGGACCTTGTTCCCTATCTTTTCTTCTAGGAGTTTTATGGTTTCAGGTCTTATATTCCTATCTTTCATCTATTTAGGGTTAATTTTTGTGAGTGATGAAAGGTGTTGACCCAATTTCATTCTTATGCATTTGATGATCCAGTTTTTCCAAAACCATTTATTGAAGACACTGTTCTTTCCTCACTGAGGATTCTTGGTTCCCTTGTTAAATAGCAGTTGACATATAGGTGGGAGTTTATTTCTGGATTCTATTTTATTCTACTGACCTATATGTCTATTTTTATGCCAGACCCATACTGTTTTGTTTAGTATAGCTTTGTAGTATAGTTTGGAATCAGGAGAGTGATTCCTCCACTCTTGCTCTTTCTCAAGATTCCTTTGGCTTAGGTCTTTTGAAGTTTCACACAAATTTTAGAATTTTTTTTTATATTTTGGTGAAAAATATCATTGAAATTTGATGGAGATTTTCTTCAATCTATAGATGACTTTGGGTAGTATGGAAATTTGGAGAATATTAATTTTGGTTCATGAACATGGGATATCTTTCCATTTTTTGTGTGTGTGTTCCTTAATTTTATCAATTTATTTTAGTTTTAATAGTACAGATCTTTTACTTCCTTGGTTAAATTTATTTTTAAGTATTTTATTGTGTTTAATGTTACTGTGAATGGTATAATATTTTTTTACTTCTTTTTCAGGTGTTTCATTGTTAGTGTATAGAAATACAACTGGTTTCTGTATGCTGATTCTGTGTACTGCAACTTTACTGAACTTGTTGATTAGTTCCAACAGTTTTTTGGTTGAGTCTTAGGACTTTCTAGATATAAGTGAGTGTGATGTTAGTTGTGGATTCTTATTTCTGGCCTTTATTGTGTTGCAGTCATTTCCTTCTATACCCAATGTGTTGACAGTTTTATTTAAGAAAGGATGTGGTATTTTTTCAAATGCTTTTCCTGCATCTTTTGAGATGATATGCTTTTTATCTTACATTAACGTGGTGCATCACAGTTATGTTTTTGTGTATGTTGAACCATCCTTGTAGGGAAAATGTTCATCTAATCATGGTGTATGATCCTTTAATGTGCTGTTGCATTAGGCTTGCCTGTATTTTATTGTGAATTTTTGCATGTATATTCATGAGGGATATGTCTATAATTTTTATGCAGTGTTCTCTGTCCTATTACAGATATAGCCTTCTAAATCTGACTATATACTTACCTCTACCAGTGTGTGGTCTATTTTCATATATTTCCATATTAAGTATTTAAAAAAATTTTTTTAAATGTTTATTTATTTTTGAGAGAGAGAGAGAGAGCAGGAAGGGGCAGAGAGAGGGAGGCACAGAATTAGAAGCAGGTTCCAGGCTCTGAGCTGTCAGCATGGAGATCATGATCTGAGTTGAAGTTGGACACTTAACCAACTGAGCCACCCAGGTGCCCCTTTTCTTTTCTTTCTTTTACTTTAAAAAAAAAGTTTATTTATTTCAGAGAGAACATGAGTGAGCACAGGCAGTGGAGGGGCAGAGAGAGAGTGAGAGTGAGAGAGAGAGAGAATCCCAATCAGGCTCAGCGCTGCTAGCACAGAGCCCGAAGTGGGTCTCAGACTCAAACTCATGAGATCATGACCTGAGCTGATATCCAGAGTTGGACACTTAATAGACTAGGTCACCCTGATGGCTACACATGTTACATCTTATCTTACCTTACCTTTTCTTTTTTCTTTTCTTTTCTTTCTTTCTTTTTCTTTCTTTCTTTCTTTCTTTCTATATAATTTATTGTCAAGTTGGCTAATATACAGTGTTTACATTGTGCTCTTGGTTTCGGGTGTAGATTCTCATGAGTCATTGCTTGTGTACAACACCCAGTGTTCATCTCAACAAGTGCCCTCCTCAATGCCCATCATCCATTTCCCCGTCTCCCCCACCCTCCCCTGCATCAACCCTCAGTTTGTTCTCTGTATTTAAGAGTCTCTTATGGTTTGCCTCCCTCTCATCTCCTTTCATCATTTCTTGTTGGAAAGGTCTAATGGTGATTAGTACTCTCAACTTTTATTTGTCTGAAAAAGTCTTTATTTCTCCTTTCTGTCTGGAGGATAACTTTGGCAGATAGAGGTTCTCAGCTGGCATTTTTCTCCAACACTTTGAATATGTCTTTCTACTGTCTCCTGCTTAAGGGTGTCTTTGATATCCATTGATAGCCTAACGGTGTTCCTTTGGAGTTTACAGTCTTTTTTTTACTGGCTGCTTTTAGGATTTTCTCTTTGTCTTTAATTTTTGACACTTTCATTATACTATGCCTCAATGAATAATTTTGCAATGAGATAATGTAGCAGTCTATTAGCTTCATTAACTTGGATGTCCATGTGTGTCACCAGGTTTGAGAAGTTCTTAGCCATTATATCTTTAACTGGACTTTCTGCTTCCTTCTCCAGTTTTCTCTTTTGCAATTCCAATTATTCTAAAATTGTATGTTTCATAGTTCCCATAGGTTTTCTTTGCTCTTTTTTTATTCTTTTTTTTTCTTTCTTCTCTGACTAGATTATCTCAAAGTTCCTGTCCTCCAAGCCACTGATTCTACTTTCTGTTTCCATCTACTGTAGATACTTCTATTACATATTTTTAATTTTATTCATTGAGTTCTGCAGCTCTAGATTTTATGTCTGGCAATTTTTTAAAGTTTATTTATTGAGAGAGAGAGACAGAGAGAGAGAGAAAGAGAAAGAGAGCGAGCGAGTAGGAATGAGTTGGGTGGTAGGGGGGGAACCAGAGAAAAGAGAATCCCAGGAAGGCTCCACACTGCCAGCATGCCCATGAGATCATGCTCTGGGCTGAAATCAGACGCTTAACCAACTGAGCCACCCAGATGCACCTGTTTGGTTATTTTTAATGATTTCTGTGTCTATTACATTTCTCATTTTGTTTATGTATTGTTTCTTTTATTTCATTCAATTGTCTTTGTGTGTTTTTCTATATCTCATTTAGTTTCTTCAGAATAGCTATTTTGAATTCTTTATTAAACTAGATTGTAAAATTCTGTGGCTTTAAATTGATTGATTGAAGATTATGTTCATTTTTTAGGGATGACGTGTCCTTAGGTCTCATGTTCATTTGAGTTTTGTGTTTCTACTTTTTTTAATTCAATTTTTTAAAATTTACATCCAAATTAGTTGGCATATAGTGCAACAATGATTTCAGGAGCAGATTCCTTAATACCCCTTACCCATATAGCCCATCCCCCTCCCACACCCCCTCCAATAACCCTTTGTTTGTTCTACATGTATATGAGTCTCTTTTGCTTTGTCCCCCTCCCTGTTTTTGTATTATTTTTGTTCCCTTCCCTTATGTTCATCTGTTTTGTCTCTTAAAATCCTCATATGAGTGAATTCATATATTTGTCTTTCTCTGACTAATGTCACTTAGCATAATACCCTCCAGTTCCATCCACGTAGTTGCAAATGACAAGATTTCATTCTTTTTGATTGCTGACTAATACTCCATTGTATGTATATACCACTTCTTCTTTATCCATTCATCCATCAATGCACATTTGGGCTGTTTCCATACTTTGGCTATTGTTGATAGTGTTGCTATAAACATTGGGGTGCATATGTCCCTTCAAAACAGCACACCTGTATCCCTTGGATAAGTACCTAGTAATGCAATTGCTGGGTTGTAGAGTAGTTCTATTTTTAATTTTTTGAGGAACCGCCATACTGTTTTCCAGAGTGACTGCACCAGCTTGCATTCCCACCAACAATGCAAAAGAGATCCTCTTTCTCCTCATCCTCGCCAACATCTGTTGTTACCTGAGTTGTTAATGTTACCCATTCTGACAGGTGTGAGGTGGTATCTCATGTTGGTTTTGATTTGTATTTCCCTGATGATGAGCAATGTGGGGCATTTTTTCATGTGTTGGTTGGCTATCTGGATGTCTTCCTTGGAGAAGTGTCTATTCATGTCTTTTGCCCATTTCTTCACTGGATGATTTGTTTTTTGGGTGTTGAGTTTGATAAGTTCTTTGTAGATTTTGGATACTAACCCTTTATCTGATGTGTCGTTTGCAAATATCTTCTCCCATTCTGTCGGTTGCCTTTTAGCTTTGCTGAGTGTTTCCTTCTCTGTGCAGATGCTTTTTATTTTGATGAGGTCCCAGTAGTTCATGTTTGCTTTTGTTTCCCTTGCCTCCCAAGACGTGTTGAGTAAGAAGTTGCCGTGGCAAAGATCGAAGAGGTTTTTGCCTGCTTTCTCCTTGAGGATTTTGATGGCTTCCTGTCTTGCATTGAGGTCTTTCATCCATTTTGAGTTTATTTTTGTGTATGGTGTAAGAAAGTGGTCCAGGTTCATTCTTCTGCATGTCACTGTCCAATTTCCCCAGCACCACTTGCTGAAGAGACTGTCTTTATTCCATTGGATATTCTTTCCTGCTTTGTCAAAGATTGGTTGCCCATACGTTTGTGGGTCCATTTCTGGGGTCTCTATTCTGTTCCATTGATCTGAATGTCTGTTCTTGTGCCAGTACCATACTGTTTTGATGATTACAGCTTTGTAGTATAGCTAGAAGTCTGGGATTGTGATGCCTCGCTTTGGTTTTCTTGTTCCAGATTGCTTTGGCTATTTGGGTCTTTTATGGTTCCATACAAAGTTTAGGATTGTCTGTTCTAGCTCTGTGAAGAATACTGGTGTTATTTTTTAGGGACTGCATTGAATATGTAGATTGCTTTGGGTACAACATTTTAACAATATTTGTTCTTCCTATCCAGGAGGATGGAATCTTTTTCAATTTTTGGGGTCTTCTTCAATTTCTCTCATAAGCTTTCCATAGTTTTCAGTGTATAGATTTTTCAACTCTTTGGCTAGATTTATTCCTAGGTGTCTCATGGCTTTTGGTGCAATTGTAAATGGGATCGATTCCTTGTTTTCTCTTTCTGTTGCTTCGTTGTTGGTGTATAGGAATGTAACTGATTTCTGTGCATTGATTTTTATATCCTGCAACTTTGCTGAATTCATGAATCAATTCTAGCAGTTTTTTGTGGGAATCTTCTGGGTTTTCCATAAAGAGTATCATATCATCTGTGAAAAGTGAAAGTGTGACTTCCTCCTGGCTGACTTAGATGCCTTTTATTTCTTTGTGTTGTGTGACTGCAGAAGGTAGGACTTCCAATACTATGTTGAATAACAGTGGCGAGAGTGGACATCCCTGTCTTGTTCCTGACCTTAGGGGGAAAGCTCTCAGTTTCTCCCCATTGAGGATGATATTAACATTGGGTCGTTCATATATGGCTTTTATGATCTCGAGGTATGCTCCTTCTACCCCTACTTTCTTGAGGGCTTTTATCAAGAAAGGATGCTGTATTTTGTCAAATGCTTTCTCTGCATCTATTGAGAGGATCATGTGGTTCTTGGCCTTTCTTTTATTGATGTGATGAATCACGTTAATAGTTTTGTGGGTATTGAACCAGACCTGCATCCCAGGTATAAATTCCACTAGGTCATGGTGAATAATTTTTTAAATATTGTTCGATCCAGTTGGCTAGTATCTTGTTGAGGATTTTTGCATCCATGTTAATCAGGGAAATTGGTCTATAGTTCTCTTTTCTCATGGGGTCTCTTTCTGGTTTTGGAATCAAGGTAATGCTGGCTTCATAGAAAGAGTTTGGAAGCTTTCCTTCCATTTCTATTTTTATGGAACAGCTTCAAGAGAATAAGTGCTAACTCTTCCTTAAATGTTTGGTAGGATTCCCCTGGAAAGCCATCTGGCCCTGGACTCTTGTTTTTTGGCAGATTTTTGATTACTAATTCGATGTCCTTACTGGTTATGTGTCTGTTCAAATTTTCTATTTCTTCCTGTTTCAGTTTTGGTAGTGTATATGTTTCTAGGAATTTGTCCATTTCTTCCAGCTTGCTCATTTTATTGGCATATAATTGCTCATAATATTCTCTTATTATTGTTTTTATTTCTGCTGTGTTGGTTGTGATCTCTCCCCTTTCATTCTTGATTTTATTTATTTGGGTCCACTCCTTTTTCTTTTTGATCAGACTGGCTAGTGGTTTACCAATTTTGTTAATTCTTTCAAAGAACCAGATTCTGGTTTCATTGATCTGTTCTACTGTTTTTTTGGTTTCGATAACATTAATTTCTGCTCTAATCTTTGTTTTTTCCTGTGTTCTGCTGGTTTTGGGTTTTATTTGCTGGTCTTTTTCCAGCTCCTTAAGGGGTAAGTTTAGGTTGTGTATCTGAGATCTTTCTTCCTTCTTTAGGAAGGCCTGGATTGCTATATACTTTCCTCCTATGACCACCTTTGCTGCGTCCGAGAGGTTTTGGGTTGTGGTGTTATCATTTGCATTGACTTCCATATACTTTTTAATTTCCTCTTTAACATCTTGTTTAGCACATTCATTCTATAGTAGGATGTTCTTCAGTCTCCAAGTATTTGTTACCTTTCCAATTTTTTCCTTGTGGTTGATTTCGAGTTTCATAGCATTGTGGTCTGACAATATGCACAATATGATCTTGATCTTTTTGTACTTGCTGAGGGCTGATTTGTGTCCCAGTGTGTGGTCTATTGTGGAGAACTTTCCATGTGCCCTGGATCAGAATATATATTCCATTGCTTTAGGATGAGATGTTCTGAATATATCTGTTAGGTCCCTCTGGTCCAGTGTGTCATTCAAAGCCATTGTTTCCTTGTTGATTTTTTGATTAGATGATCTGTCCATTGCTGTGAGTGGGGTGTTGAAGTCTCCTACTATTAAGGTATTACTATTGATAAGTTTCTTTATGTTTGTGATTAATGGATTTTTATATTTGGGTGCTCTCACATTTTGCGCATAAATGTTTATAACTGTTAGGTCTTGGTGGATAGACCCCTTGATTATGATATAATGCCCTTCTGAACCTCTTGACACAGTCTTTATTTTAAGGTCTAGATTGTCTGATATAAGTATGGCTACTCTGTCTTTCTTTTGCTGACCATTAGCATGATAGATGGTTCTCCCTCCCCCTACTTTCAATCTGAAGGTGTCTTTAGGTTTAAAGTGGGTCTCTTGTAAACTGCATATAGATGGATGTTGTTTTCTTATCCATTCTGTTACCCTATGTCTTTTGATTGGAGCATTGAGTCCATTGGCGTTTAGAGTGAGTACTGAAAGATATGAATTTATTGCCTTATGTTTCTTGTAGAGTTGGAGTTTCAGGTGGTATTCTCTGGCCCCTTCTAATATTTGTTGCATTTGGTATTTATATAAATATATATATATTTATATTTTTTCCACCTTTCCCCCCTCAGAGAGTCCCCCTTAAAATTTCTTGCAGGGCTGGTTTAGTGGTCACAAACTCCTTTAATTTTGGTTTGTCTGGGAAACTTTTACTCTCTCCTTCTATTTTGAATGACAGCCTTGCTGGATAAAAAATTCTTGGCTGCATATTTTTCTGATTCAGCACACTGAATATATCCTGCCACTCCTTTCTGGCCTGCCACGTTACTGTGGATAGGTCTGCTGCAAACCTGATCTGTCTTCCCTTGTAGGATTAGGGATTTGTTTCCCTTGCTGTTTTTATGATTCTCTCCTTGCCTGAGTATTTTGTGAATTTGACTATCATATGCCTTGTTGATGGTTGGTTTTTGTTGAATCTAATGGGGGTCCTCTGTGTTTCCTGGATTTTGATGTCTGTGTCCTTCCCCAGGTTAGGAAAGTTTTCTGCTATGATTTGCTCACATAACCCTTCTACCGCTATTTCTCTCTCTTCCTCTGTTGGGACCCCTATGATTCTGATGTTGTTCCTTTTTAATGAGTCACTGATTTCTCTAATTCTTAAATCGTGCTCTTTTGCCTTCATCTCCCTCTTTTTTTCTTCTTCATTATTCTCCATAAGTTTGTCCTTTATATCATTGATTCTCTCTTCTGCCTCATTCATTCATCCTTGCCACTGTGGCATCCATTCGTGATTGAAGCTCAGTTATAGCATTTTTTATTTCATCCTGACTAGTTTTTACTTCTTTTATCTCTGCAGAAAGGGTTTCTAATCTATTTTTGACTCCAGCTAGTATTCTTCTTATCATGATTCTAAATTCTTGTTCAGACATCTTGCTTATATCTGTGTTGTTTAAGTCCCTGGCTGTAGTTTCTTCCTGCACTTTCTTTTGGGGTGAATTCCTTAGTTTGATAATTTTGAAGGGAGAAAAGGGATTAATGAGGTAGAAAAAATGAAAATTAAAAAAAATTAAAATTAAAAAATTAAAAACACTCACACACACAAAATCGAATAAATGATGCTAGATCCTAGGTGTGTTTTGGTGTGGGTGTTGAAGATGGTTTGATAGTTTAGAGGAAAAAGGGGAAAGAAGGAAAAAAAAGGAAATTGTTTGAAAATTTGAAAAAATGAATACGCTGAAGTAGACTAAAATGAAATGATGGAAGTAAACTAGAATTTGAAAACAAATTTACAGAAAAGTAAAAAATATAGTAAAAAAATTAAAGAGAAATATTTTTTAATAAAATTGAAAATAAAAATGAATTTTTTCCCTTTTGTATTCAAGAAAAAGAAAAGAAAAATGAAAAAGAGAAACAAGAAAGAAAGAAAATTGAAGAGATGGACCTGCTAACAGACTGAATTACAACTGAAATTACTTCGTTTTCCCTAGAAGTCAGACTATGAAGCACTTTATAGTCCATAGATTAAGCAGGTGGTGAGAGTTGTGTTCTTGAAGAGCGAGGTTGGCCCCGTTGGGCGGGGCTTAGTGTAATGACTCAGTTCTCCACTAGATGGCGCTGCTAGCCTACTGGGGTGGAGTGCTGTGGTGCTTGTAGGTGTGAATGCGCATGTGCAGGAGTGGTGAAAATGCAATCACTCAGCTACCCAGTCTGTAGTATCAGAACTCTGTTCTCCCTGAACAGCAATTGTGCACCTGTCCTTTGTCTTCAGCTTTTGTCCACTCCCTGCTTTTTCACTGTTCATGACCAAGGCCCAGGTAGTACCTGTCTCCCTTGTTTTGTCTCAGATATGGCTGTTTTCCCTGGCCCCTTGTTTCTGAGGGACTGTGGCTTAGTCCCGTTCCACCCCTCTGCAGAGAGTCTCACTGAGCAATGGCCGAATGCTGGCTGCACCCAGGAAAGTTCATGGGACAGTGGTGCTGCCGAAGCCCAGAGACTGCGGCCAGGTGCCAGCCCGCCTCAGACAAAGTTTGCGAGATAGTACAGTAGCAGCATATCAGGGATTATGGAAAATCACAACACAAGTCTGGCACCAGGCTTCACTCTTAACAACCTTGTTCCAGCACCAGCAAATGTGGCTGTTTTCTGGGGTCTGCTGGGCACAGGTTGCCTCACAGCCTCTACCAAATGTCCTTTCAGCAATGGAACCACTTCTCCCCGTGTGGCCCAAAAACCTCCCAGACCCCACTCTGCTCCTGGGGATTCGCCCTTCCCACCAGAGCACTGCCAGGTATTGAGCTGTGGAGTTGCAAACTCTCTGCGCTCCCCCTATTTACAGCCTTAATGGAATTTAAACCCTCTCTTTTCTCCTTTCTCCTTTCTCCTTTTTCCTTTCTCCTTTCTCCTTTCTCCTTTCTCTCTTTTTAGTTCAGTCTCTGCAGCTGTTTCCAATTTTCCACTTTCTCTCCAGCTGCTTTTGGGGAGGGGTGCTTTTCCTGTATTCTCCCCACCTTCCCCATCCTCTATCCACATGCAAAAACACCTCCCTGCCCTCCGTGGCTTCTCTCTCCCCATGTTCACCTCTCCGTGTCATGTACCTTCTGAATTCTGTGGTTCAGGTTGTGCAGATTGTTGTGTTAATC
The DNA here is from genome assembly GCF_023721935.1 of Panthera uncia. Taxonomy (NCBI): domain Eukaryota; kingdom Metazoa; phylum Chordata; class Mammalia; order Carnivora; family Felidae; genus Panthera; species Panthera uncia. Next base: position 12,368,397 of record NC_064808.1, on the reverse strand, counting down.
CTCAGATCAGTTTTCTAGGTGTGCAAGATGGTTTAATTTCATGGATGGGAGACACAGAGAAAACATCCATGCTGTTCTGCCATCTTGGCTCCCACCTCTCTGAGTTTTGTGTTTCTGCTTTTGCAGTTGAAATAGCAGATGCTTCCTCAAATCTTTACTAGCTGTCTTCTGGTGGGGGATATTTTTCATAGGTTTCACTTATAGCTGGTATTTTATTCAACTTTGTCTGGATTCACCTGTTCTAGACTTCTTGCTGTGGTTGAATTCTTCATGTTGTATGTATGCACTGCTTCTTAGAACTCACCAGGCTGGCTCCTGGAAAGCTCTGCTTTGTTTCTCAGAAGGTAGTGCTACAGCTCAAGTTTGTGGTTTCTCCCTTGAACAGAAATCATGGCCTGATTTTCTTAGCATATTCATTGTTTACCGGAGTTCGCTCTTGCTCCTGACTTGAGATAGTGCAAAATGAGTGCACAATAAGGGAGAGTGGCAGATGTAGCTCTCACAGTGTTGAGGTGACTGCAGGCCAGGTGGAGGGGGGATCTACTGCATCCCTTTAATGCCCTTTGATATTCTTACCTGCCTCATTCACAAACTCTGTGCCCGTGCCCCCAAACAGCTTCCCAGTAATTAAGATCCCACCTAAGTACTCAGTACTGCTGGAGAGAAATGGGTTCTGGGTCTCTCCATTACGTACCACACAGCTGTGGTACTCAGGCACTCACTAACCAATTTTTCTTTGCCCCATAGGATAGGTTGCCACTGGTTAGTTCATTCCTCTGCAGTGTATTGCCTTGGGAGAAGGGCGATACTGGTTATGTTCTTCCTTTACCTTTTCCAGTGCATACAAACTTGTATTCATTTTTTGCTCCGGGGGAGAGCTGAAGTCTTTCCTCAGGAAAGTTGGACTTGGACAAAATATCATTTGTCCATGGCTAGCACTCCAGGTTTTCCCTGACTGTGACTGAGAGGTGTTGGGGATGGTTTGCTAGCTTCTATTAGCCCCACAGCACACATTGAGATCTGTTGCCTGTTCCCTACTGCACAAATGGGCAAAACTCCTCCTTGGCCCTGTCCATGTGGTGCTGGATCTCACAATTCTCGCATATGTACTTTTGTTCATGGCTATGTGCTGATTTTCAGTTTTTAAAGGAGGGGCAAAAAAGGGGTTCTAGTTCAAGATGGCAACATAGGAAGCTCTTGAACTTACTTTCTCAGATGGACACAGCAAATCTACAGCTCCACACAGAGCAATTGGCTGTGAGAGAAATTCATAAACTAACGAAATGACTTCTACACATTGTGCAAACAAGAAAAATTCCACATCGAAACAAATGGGAGAGGTAGAGACACAATCTTGCCAATAATCCCTCCCCTGGCACAGTCACATATATTGGAAGGGAACTCAACAACTTTCAGCTTTTCCCTGAATGGTGTGGGGCCTAGACCCAATATGTAGCACCTTAACTTTTAAGACTTCCTCTTGGGGAGTGGGCCCCCCAAGCCCCCATCTCTGAAAGCCAACTGGGTTTACATCCATGAGACCTACAAGATGATAGTAAACAAAGAAACAGTTCTGAACTATCACCTGGGATCTAGTGCAGAAGCAGCAGTCAGAAACACTGAACTCCCAGTCTTTTCCTGAAACAGGTCCATATGTATATTATAAAAGCTCTATCTTGAGGGTCAGCCTTCCAATTTCACACACACCTATGGGTGGACTGTAGTCTCCCCTGCAGCAGGGGAAGCCTGCTGGCACTATCTTTGCACTCTCCCTCTGCCCCACTGCAGGTCACCAGGGTCTCCTAGGAAGGAGATTGTGCACATGTCTGATACCCTGGATTGTGTGGTTTCTGTGTGTATGGGGACACATCCCTTGATAGCCTGGCTCTGTTGGCCAATAGGACTTGCACTCATGGATCCCATAGGACTGTAGCAAACAAAGAAACGGTTCTTAATAGGTTGTCGCCCTCTTCTTGCCCCTGGGTAGGCTTAGTGCAGAGGTCATAGACAGAAACACCTATATCCCTGAAAGAGGCCTACATGCATACTTTAAAAATGCTTTCTGAGTATCTGACTTCCAATCCCCCTGCATTTAGGTGTTGACTGAGATTCTTTGTTTTGAGACACTGACAGGTTGTGGCACACCCTCAACTACAGGGAGGCACTAAATATAAGGAAGGCTGTTTGGACAATCACAAAGGTTTGAGAAACAATCATGAGCAAGGTGCATCTGAATAATAAGTTTCATCTCGTACATGAGACTACTCCTTCAAGACCGGGAGAAATGACTATTTATCTAATGCACAAAAACCAACAGAGAGAATCAAGGAAAATGAAGAAGCAAATAAATAGGTTTCATACAAAAGATTGAGGTAAGACCCCTGAAATAGATCTTAATGAAACAGAGGTGAGTAATTTATCTGATAAAGGGTTCAAATTATGGTCATAAAGATGCTCACCAAGGTCAGAACAATGCATGAACAAAGTGAGAATTTCCACAAAAAATAGAAAATATAAGAAATTTCCAAGCAGAAATCTCAGAGCTGAAGAGTACATAAAGTGAACTGAAAAACTCAATAGAAGGTGTCAGCAGCACATGAGGTGAAATGGAAGAAAAAAGGATCAGTGAAATCAAAGATAGGACAGTGGAATTCTTCAAATCAGAAGAGCATTAGGATAAATAATGAGAAAGAGTGAAGATGCTAAAGAGAGAATACCATCAGGCAGACCAATATTTGCATTATAAAGGTCCCAGAAAGTGAAGAGAGAAAGAGGCAAAAGCTTATTCAAGAAATAATGGCTGAAAATTCCCTTACCTAGGAAAGGAAATAGACATCTAGATCCAGGAAGTCCAGATTATTCTCAGTAACATGAATCCAAAAAGAACCACACTGAGACATATTATAAATAAAATGTCAAATTTAAAGACAAAAGAAGTAAAAAAAATACCACTAGTTATGTACTAGGAAACCTCCATAAAATTATCAGCAGATTTTTCAGCAGAAACTTTGCAGGCCTATGGGTGTGGCACAATATATTCAAAGTGCTGAAAGAAAGAAACCTGTCAACCAAGAACAGTCTACCTGGACAAATTATCTTTCAGAATTGAAGGAGAGATAAAGAGTTTTCAGACAGATAAATCTGAAGAGTTCATCACCACTAGATTGCCTTTACAGGAAATGTACAGGGGACTTCTTCAGGAGAAACAAAAGGTCACTAATTAGTAACAGGAAAACATATGAAAATACAAAAGCAGTTCTAAGAAAGGAAGTACATGGCAATGAATACTTTCATTTAGAAAGAAGAAATGCAATTTAAACAACCTAACTTCACAATTCAAGGAACTAGAAAAAGAAGAATAAACTAAGCCCCAAGTTAGTAGAAGGAAGGAAATAACAAAAATCAGAGTGGAAATAAATGAAGAAGAGACTACAAAGACAATAGAAAAGATTAATGAAATTAAGGGCTGTTTTTAAAAAACTTAATAAACAAAACAGACAAATCTTTTAGCTAGACTCACTAAGAAAAAAGAGAATGACATAAATAAAATTAGAAATGAAAGAGGAGATGTTACAGTTGCTACCACAGAAATACAATAGGTTATAAGCAACTACCATGAATAATTGCAAGCCAAAAACTTGGGCAACCTAAAAGAAATGGACAAATTCCTATAAACATAAAAACTACCAAGACTGAACCATGAAGAAATAGAAAATATGAGTAGACCAATTACTAGTAAGGAGATTGAGTCAGTAATAAAAAATCCCAACTGATGCAGCAAAGGCAGTCATGTGAGGGAAATATATAGCAATACAAGTCTACATCAAAAAGCAAGAAATGTCTCAGGGATGCCTGGGTGGCTCAGTCGGTTATGTCTGACTTTGGCTCAGGTCATAATCTCGTGGTGAGTTTGAGCCCCACCTGGGGCTCTGTGCTGACAGGTTGGAGCCTGGAGCCTGTTTCAGATTCTGTGTCTCCCTCTCTCTCTGCCCCTCCCCTGCTCATGCTCTCTCTCTCAAAAATAAATAAACATTAAAAAAAATTTTTTTAAAGAAAGTCTAAAATACACAATCTAACTTATACTTAAAGGAACTAAAAAAGGAACAGCAAATGAAACCTAAAGCCAGCAGAAGGGAAATAATAAAGACTAGAGCAGAAATAAATGGCATAAACACACACAAACAGAAGAGATCAATGAAACTAAGAGCTCATTCTTTGAAAGAATTAATAAAATTGATACCCCTCAGCCATACTTATCAAAAAGAGAAAGGAGCCAAATAAAGAAAATCATGAATGAAAGAGGAGAGATTACAACCAAGATCATAGAAATATAAACAATTGTAAGAGAATATTATGAAAAATTATATGCCAACAAACTATGCAATGTGGAAGAAATGGATAAATTTCTAGAAACATACACTACAAAAGCTGAAACAGGAAGAAATAGAAAATTTTAACAGACCCATAACCAGCAACGAAATCAAATCAGTAAACAAAAATCTCCCAACAAACACAAGTCCAGGACCAGAGGCTTCCCAGGGGAATTCTACAAGACATTTAAAGGAGAGTTAATACATATTCCCTTTCAACTGTTCCAAAAAAAAAAAAAAAAAAAAAGGAAAAGAAAAGGAAACGGAAGAAAGAAATAATGGAAGAAAGAAATAAAGAAAAGAAATGGAGGGAAAACTTCCAAGGTCTGTCTACCAGGCCACCATTACCTTGATTCCAAAACCAAAGACCACACTAAAAAGGAAAATTACACGTAAGTATCCCTGATAAACATGGATGCCAAAATTTTCAACAAGTTCATAGCAAATTGAATCCAACAATACATTAAAGAATTATTCAGCACGATCAAGTGAGATTTATCCCTGGGCTGTGCAGGGCTTGTACAATACTCTCAAATCAATCAATGTGATACACTACATTAATGAAAGAAAGGATAAGAACCATATGATTCTGTCAATAGATATAGGAAAAGCATTTTACGAAATACAACATCCATTCTTGGTAAAAATCCTCAACAAAGTAGGGATAGAGAGAATATATCTCAACATAATAAAGGCTGTAGATGCAAGACCCACAACTAATATCATCTTCAAGGGGGAAAAACTGAGAGGTTATCCTCTACAGTCTAGAACGTGACAGGGATGTCCACTCTCATCATTGTTTTTTAACATAGTACTGGAAGTCCTAGCCTCAGCAGTCAGACAATAAAAATAATTAAAAGACGTCCACATCAGCAAGGAAGAAGTCAGACCTTCACTATTTGCAGAGGACATGATAACTTCAGGTAGAAAACCTGAAAGACTGCAATAAAAAAATTACTAGAACTGACACACAAAGTCAACAAATTCACAGGATATAAAATCAATGTACAGAAATCGGTTGCATTTCTATACACCAGGAATGAAGCAGCAGTAAAAGAAATCAAGGAATTGATCCTATTTTACAATTGCGCCAAACCCATAAGATACCTAGGAATAAACCTGACCAACGAGGTAAAAGATCTGTACTCTGAAAACTATAGAAACCTTATGAAAGAAATTGAAGAGGACACAAATAAATTGAAATACATTCCATGCTTATCGATTTGAAGAACAGATATTGTTAAAATGTCTACACTAACCAAAGCAACCTATACATTCAGTGAAATTCCTACCAAAATACCACCAGCATTAAAAAAATGTTTTTAAGTTTTTTATTTTGGTTGATAGACCACAAGTGGGGGAGGGTCAGAGGGAAGGAGAGACAATCTCAAGCAGGCTCTGCACTGATGTGGGGATTGAGCTCATGAATCGTGAGATCATGAACTGAGCTGAGATCCTAGAGTTGCACACTTAACCAACTGTGCCACCCAGGTGCCCCAACCACTAGCATTTTCCATAGAGCTAGAACAAACAACTCTAAAATTTGTATGGAACCACAAAAGCCCCTGAATAGCCAAAGCAATCTTGAAAAATAAAAGCAAAGCTGGAGGCATCACAATTCTGGACTTCAAGCTATATTACAAAGCTGTAGTTTTCAGGACAATATGGCACTGGCACAAAAACGGACACATAGATCAGTGTGACAGAATAGAGAACCCAGAAATAGACCCACAACTATAAGGTCAAGTCATCTTCAATGAAACAAGAAAGACTATTGAAGGAAAAAAGACAGTCTCTTCAGCAAATGGTGTTGGGAAAACTGGACAACAACATGCAGAAGAATTAAACTGGACCACTTTCTTACACCATACAGAGAAACAAATTCAAAATGCATGGAAGACCTAAATGTGAGACAGAAACCATCAAAATCCTAGAGTAGAACACAGGAAGAAATCTCTTTGACCTTGGCCATAGCAATTTCTTACTAGACACATTGCCAGAGGCAAGGGAAACAAAAGCAAAAATGAACTGTTGCGACTTCATGAAGGTAAAAAGCTCCTGCATAGTGGAGAAAACAATCAACAAGACTAAAAGGCCACCTATGCAATGGGAGAAGATATTTGCAAATGACGTATCAGATAAAGAGTTAGCATCCAAAATCTATAAAGCACTTATCAGACTCAACACCCCAAACCAATTAATCCAGTTGAGAAATGGACAGGAGACATAAATAGACATTTTTCCAAAGACGACATCCAGATGCCTAACAGACACATGAAAAGATGCTCAACACCACTCATCATCAGGGAAATACAAATCAAAACCATAATGAGATACCATCTCACACCTGTCATAATGGCTAAAATTAACAACACAGGAGACAACAGATGTTGGCAAGTATGCAGAGAAGGGGGAACCCTCTTGCATAGTCAGTGGGAATTCAAGCAGTGCAGTCATTCTGGAGAACAGTATGGAGGTTCCTTAAAAAAACTAAAAATACAACTACCCTACGATCCAGCAATTGCACTACTAGGTATTTACCCAAAGTATACAAAAGCACAGATTTGAAGGGGTATATGCATATAAATGTTTTATAGTAGCATTATCAACAATAGCCAAACTATGGAGAGAGCCCAAATGTCCATTGACTGATGAATGGATAAAGAAGATGTGGTATGTATACAATAGAATATTGTATACAGTAATAGTGCATATATATATAAAATATTGTATATAGTAATAGTGTATAGAATATTGTATATATTAATAGAATATTACTCAGTGGTCAAAAACAATGAAATCTTGCCATTTGCAATGATGTGGATGGAGCTAGAGTGTATTATGCTAAGCGAATAAGTCAGCCAAAACAAATACCATATGATTTCAGTCACATGTGGAATTTAAAAAATAAAACAGATGAACTTAGGGGAGAGTTTTGGAAGGGGCATTGGGTGGGGGGGATGGGCTATATGGGTGATGGGCATTAAGAAGTGCAGTGCAGTTGTTGTGGTGAGCACTGGGTGTTATATGTAAGTGCTGAATCACTAAATTCTACACCCAAAACCAATTTTATCATATATGTTACCTAATTGGAATTTAAATAAAAACTTGAAGTCAAATGAAAGAAAAAAAACAACAACCTCCCAACAAATAAAAGTCCGAGACCAGATGGCTTTCACTGGTGAATTTTACCAAATATTTCAAGAAGAATTAAGTTCCAATCATTCTCAAACTCCTCCAAAATGTACAAATTGAAAGAACACTCCTAAACTCATTTTATAAGAGCAGCATTACCCTAATACAAAAACCAGACAAGGACACCAAAAGAAAAGAAAATTATAGCCCAGTATGCCCGATGAACATAGATGAAAATTCCTCAAGAAAAAATATTGCACACTGAATTCAAGACTACATTAAAGATCATATGCCATAATCAAATGGGATTTATTTATTTCAGTTATGCAAGGATAGTTCAACATCCACAAATCAATGTCATACAGCATATTAATAAAATGAGTAAAAATATGATCATGCCAATAGATGAAGAAAAAGCATCTGAGAAAGTTCAGCACCCAGACATGATTTTAAAAAAAACCTGTCAACAAACTGGGTATAGATGTAAGATAATCCCACAGCTAACATTATACTCAGTGGTAAAAATCTCAAAGCTTTTCCTCTAAATCAAGAACATGACAAGGATGCCCCCTCTCACCAGTTGTATTCTACATAATACTAGAAATTCTAGCCAGAGTGATTAGGCAAGAAAAAGAAGTAAAATGCATTCAAGTATGAAAAGATGATGTAAAACTGTCTCTCTTTGTAGATAACATGATTATGTACATAGAAAACCCTGATGACTTTACAAAAACATTGTTAGAACTAATAACAAATTTAGTAGTTATATGAAAAAATCAGTATACTGTGACATTTATTTTTTTAGTATTTATTAGTATTTTTAAATGTTTATCTTTTAAAAAAATTAAATTAAAAAATTTTTTATTGAGAGACAGAGACAGAGCATGAACATGGGAGGGGCAGAGAGACGGGGAGACACAGAATCTGAATCAGGCTCCAGGCTCTGAGCTGTCAGCACAGAGCCCGATGTGGGGCTCAAATTGTGAGATCATGACCTGAGCTGAAGTCAGACACTTAACTGACTGAGCCACCCCGGCTCCCTAAATGTTTATTTATCTTGAGAGAGAGAGTGAGAGAGAGAGAGAGAGCACGTGCATATGAGCAGGGGAAGGGGAGAGAGAGAGAGAGGAAGAGATAGAATCCCAAGGAGGTGCCACATTGTCAGTGCAGAACCTGAGGTGGGGTGTGATCCCACAAACCATGAGATCATGACCTGAGCCAAAATCAAGAGTCAGACACTCAACCAACTGAGTCACCCAGGTGCCCCAAAACCTGTGAGACTTCTTTTTAAAAAATTTTTTTAATGTTTGTTTATTTTTGAGAGAGAGAGGGGGTGGGGGAGGGGCAGAGACACAGGGAGACACAGAATCTGAAGCAGGTTCCAGGCCCTGAGCTGTCAGCATACAGCCCAATGTGGGGCTTGAACTCATGAACCATGAGATCATGACCTGAGCTGAAGTCCGATGCTTAATTGACTGTGACCCAGGTGCCTCAAACCTGTGATATTTCTATATACAAATAATGAACTAGCAAGAGGAGAAATTAAGAAAGTAATCTCATTTACAGTGTTTCAAAAACAATAAAATCCTAAGAATGAATTTACCAAGGAATTGAAAGACCTATAGAAGACAGTGATAAGAGAAATGAAGAAGACGCATATAAATGGAAAGTTATATAATTGATACATGTGCTTGTGTGTGTAAAATGGAATACTACTCAGCCATAAAGAAGAGTGAAAATTTGCCGTTTGTGGCAATATGGATAGACCTTGAAGGTATTATTAAACTTTTAAATTTAAATTCAAGTTAATTAACATACAGTGTAGTCTTGACTTCAGACATAGAACCCAGTGATTCATCTCTTACATATGACACCAGGTGTCATCCCCAAAAGTGCCCTTCTTAATGCCTATCACACATGTAGCCCACCCAACACCCCTCCAGCAACCCTCAGTTTGTTCTCTGTATTTATTTATTTATTAAAAATTTTAATGCTTATTTATTTTTGAGAGAGAGACAGAGACAGGGACAGAGAGACAGAGTGTGAGTAGGGGAAGGGCAGAGAGAGAGGGAGACACAGAATGTGAAGCAGGCTCCAGGCTCTGAGCTGTCAGCACAGAGCCTGATGTGGGGCTCGAACCATGAGATTATGACCTGAGCCGAAGTCCGAAAGTTAACCAACTGAGCCACCCAGGCACCCCTGTTCTCTGTATTTAAAAGTCTCTTATACATGCCTTACTCTCTGTTTTTATCTTATTTTCCCTCTCTTCCCCTAGATCCATCTGTTGAGTTTCTCAAAGTCCACATAGGATTGAAATTGTATGTTATCTTTCTCTGACCAATTTATTTCACTTAGCATAATGCACTCTAGTTTCATCCATGCTGTTGCAAATGGCAAGATTTCATTCTTTTTCATTGCCGAGTATATATACCACATCTTTATCCATTCATCAGTTGATGGACATTTGGGCTGTCTCCATAATTTGCTCATGGTTGATAGCACTGCTATAAGCATTGGGGCACATGTGCCCCTTCAAATTAGCATTTTTATGTCCTTTGGATAAATTCCTAGTAGTGCAATTGCTGGGTCAGAGGGTTTATTTTTAATTTTTGAAGAAACTCCATACTGTTTTCCAGAGTGATTGCACCATTTTGCTATCCCACCAACAGTGTAAGACGGTTTCCCTACTCTGCATTTCCGCCAGCATCTGTTGTTGCCCAAGTTGTTCATTTTAGTCATAATGACAGGTGGGAAGTAATATCTCACTGTGGTTTTGATTTGTATTTCCCTGACGATAAGTGATGTTGAGCATCTTTTCATGTGTCTGGATGTCTCCTTTGGAAAAGCATCTGTTTGTGTCTTCTGCCCATTTGTTCACTGTATTGTTTTTAGGGTGTTGAGTTTGGTAAGTTCTTTATCTGATATGTCATTTGCAAGTATCTTCTCACATTCTATTAGTTGCATTTTGGTTTGGTTGATTGTTTCCTTCACCACTCAGGAGCTTTTTATCTTGATGAGGCCTCCATAGTTCATTTTTGCTTTTATTTTAACCTTGAAGATATTAAGTTATGTGAAGGAAGTCACATGGAGAAGACAGTTATCATAGGATTTCACTCATTTGGAATCTAAAGACAAAAGAGAAACAAACTTAACCATACAAAAACAAACTCATAGATGCAGAGAACAACTGATGGTTACCAGAGAGGAAGGTGGTTGGGAAGTGGGTAAAATGGTGAAGTGGGTCAACTGTATAGAGATGATTGGTAACCAGTCTTTTGGTGATGATTATTATCTACTGTATAGAGATGTTGATTACAATATACACCTGAAACTTCTATAATGTCATCAACTTCTCAGCATAGTCAGACCTGGAGCATGCAGCTTGGTATTTTCACATAGACTGTGTAAGACCTCAGAACTGATGGCTATTGTGGTGTGTTTAGGGTGTGGGAACTGAATTCCTGATCTGAGCCCCTTGGGATTCCAGGACCTTAAGTTGATCAGGAGCAGAAGAGCCTCCAGACTTGAGAGTTCCATGAACACTCAGAGTCCAAATAAGAGGACTTCAAAAAAGTTTAAAAAGAGAATTTTTTTTCTATATAAGAGTTTATGGACTAATTTCATACATATTACATTCATATTTATACAATACTTTATATATCACATTGTTACATCACATAGATTTGACTTGTTTTCTGTTAACCATATGAAGATGGCAGGTGGGAAGTTAGATGATAGATATTACAGATACAACTTTTGGGTACATAGAGGTCTGCCACATTCTTCCCAGTATAGCAAAACTTCATTTGAATCTCACAAAGTGTGATTTGGCCATGGAGCCCACATACTATACTTTTGGTATTATATCTTTAAAAACTGTACTAAAAATCCATTCAGTTTCAAGGTTAAAGTTATTACAGTTCCTATCAGGGGAAATATATAACTGCTAACCTATCAGCAAAGTTGAATAATTAACTCATTGCCCACCTACCCCTTTCTCCCTGGAGGTAAGAATGGCTGAAGTAGATCAAACCAAGGATGGGACCTTGTCTACAACATCTCTGCATCCCTGGTAACTGGCAGGGTAGATGAGTTTCATTTATGAAAACCTAGAAACAAACAAGCAAAAATGTTTGTGGGAATGGTCTTAAGTAGACACTTTTATTGTAGGATTAGTAATGCAGCATAACATGTTGGAAAGAACTTTAAATCAGAATATATAAATTATACCTTCTATTGTTTTAATATAATTTATTGTCAAGTTAGCTAACATATAGTGTATACAGTGTGCTCTTGGTTTCAGGAATAGATTCCCATGATTCATCGCTTACATACAACACCTAGTGCTCATCCTGAAAGTGCTTTCCTCAGTGCCCATCACGAATCTTCCCCTCCTCAATTTGTTCTCTGCATTTAAGAGTCTCCTATGGTTTACCTCCCCCACTGTTTGAAACTGTTTCTTCCCCTTCCCTTCCCCCGTGTCTTCTAAGTTTCTCAAATTCCACATATGAGTGAAAACATATGGTATCTGACTTTCTCTGACTGACTTATTTCACTTATCATAATCCCCTCCAGTTGCATCCACGTTGCTGCAATGGCAAGATTTCATTGTTTCTCATTGTCGTGTAGTATTCCATTGTATATATAAACCACATCTTCTTTATCCATCCAAAATTACACCTACTATTAATAGAAGGCATGCTTGTGGTACACCCCTTTGGTAAGTGCTTTAGAAGCATTATCTAATTTTATTCTATGAAGACTTACTCTATGAAGTAGCTACTACTACCAGCCCCATTTTATGATAATCCTGAGGCTTGGAGAGGTTAATTTGCTCTAAGTTACACAGTCATCAAGTGGAAGGGTTGAAATTCAACCCAGATTCATTGATACCCATGTTCCAGTTTGTAACCACAATAAGCCGTGACTCTGTCATGAATTAGTTTTGTTGTTTTCCTTATTGTCTCAGTTTCTTCATTATGCATAGGAAATAATGGCACGTGTGACTCACAGCGCTGCTGTGATGGTTGAGTCTGGTCAGGTATTTGAGAAAATTTATGTATGTCTATATCTAAAATGAAAGTGTTTTGTACAGAGGGAAATGCTCATGTATTTAATTTATTTTAATTAAGGTATTTGACCAGCTAGCCGTGTCATCTTGAGCAAATCTTTTAGCTCCCTGGCTTCAGGTTCCTCACCTGGTAATGGACGGTGTTGGACTAAATGATCTCTAGGTTCTTTCCAGCTCTAGTGACTCTTAAGTTTCCAACAGAAAGACTACAATCATGAGAACATTATTGGACTATGGGGATGTCAGGGATGGATCCAGAAGGGACATGGCAAAGTGGGGCATGAAATTAGCAGGGACAAAAACTCCATGACAACCGTGACTCCAGAGAGCGTCCCTGAGGGTTTTCTCCCTCTAATTGTCTTTTCTCGTGTTACCTCTGCGCTTAATAGCATATTTAAGAGGATCGCCAGTTGTGGGCATCTCTCTTGCCCTGAGCGGACAGCCAGTTTCAAAGCCAAAGACTCCCATCTTGGAGAACAATAGGGCCCAGCTGGCAACTTCTTTTGGAAAAGAAATAAGCATTTTTAACCTTTGGCAAGAGCTCTGTCTTCTTGGGGAATCTGGGTCAAGGTGAGAGGGCAAGATTTCGTGAGAACGGTGGATTTTGTGCTATCTTAATAGCCATGTGATTCTGGAGCAAGGTTTTATGGTCCTCAGTTTCTGCCATTCTTCACCTCCTCTCCCTCAGTCCCACACCTTCCACTGTGGGCTCTGTTTTGGGTTCTCTTTCTCCTAGCCAATGTCTCTGAACTTCAGTAAAAAGATTAATCTCTACTCTTAAATATCAGGGATTATTCTGGGGTGAGGCATGAATGTTGAGTTCTTGTTCTGCAATTTCTTAAGGATGTGATCTTTTTTTTTAAGTTTTTTATTTGTTTTTTTTTTTTCAACGTTTTTTATTTATTTTTTTGGGACAGAGAGAGACAGAGCATGAACGGGGGAGGGGCAGAGAGAGAGGGAGACACAGAATCGGAAACAGGCTCCAGGCTCTGAGCCATCAGCCCAGAGCCCGACGCGGGGCTCGAACTCACGGACCGCGAGATCGTGACCTGGCTGAAGTCGGACGCTTAACCGACTGCGCCACCCAGGTGCCCCTTAAGTTTTTTAAATGTTTATTTATTTTAGAGACAGAGAGAGAGCACACGTGGAGCAATTGGGGGAGGACAGAAAGAATCTGAAGGACGCTCTGTGCTGACAGCAGAGAGCCAGATGTGGGGCTCAAATTCACAAACCGTGATTTCATGACCTGAGCTGAAGTTGGACCCTAATCTTGGGCTCTGTTACCTTCTGTTTTTTTCACCTGTAAAATAGGGGATAATGAGATCATTTAGAATCTAATGAGGTAATGTTTTTTTTTAAAGCTAACAAAATTTAGAAGTCAATAATTGAGCACTGAATTAAAAATAACAATTTACTGGCTTTCAGGGGAATTTCCTCAGATCACACATTCTTGTGTAGGTTTTCCAATTAGGGGGATGTTGCGCACAGAGGTTCATATTTGCAAAATATTTTCATTGAATCTAATTAATGGATTTTCATTGAATCTCTAAAATAATGGAGAACTTTTATTGGCAACACTTTATTTTGAGAGTAAACAGAAAGATTTCCAGGTTCCTAAAACCATAATTGAAATGAAATAAGACAATTTTAGTTTTACATCCAAAAGTGGGTGAAAGAACCATTTGTTCATCATGTATTTATGCAGTTATGCAAACATTAGTATACAAGATGCTTATCACTAAATAATGGAACATCTCCACTGGACCATGCGCTGTGCATAGTATCGTCAGCTCAAGAGTATTTGGTGGTGGTAGAACATGAAAAGTGGCATCAGGAGTTACAGCTGACTGGAAGATAACAGAACACCACAAGATTGAAATAATTATATTATTGGTTAACAATATTCTTGAGTGTAGGCTCAGAGACCATCTAATGTAGAAAATAATTATGTGAAGAGCTCCTTGACCTTTCAGTATTCGTTTTGCTTTATTTTTCTTTCACAGAGAGGAATGAGAATGGGGATGATAATTGCTAACATTTATTGAGCCTCTACTGTTTGAGGCCATTTATGTCATTCAGTCCTTGCAGCAATCCTATGAGATAGTAAGTGTTATTAGCCCTGTTTATAGATGAGGCAACTGAGGCACAGAGAGGTTAATAACTTGCAAAGGGTGACATGGGCAGTAGGTAAAATTCAGGAAATTCTGAAAGTCTGTTTTCTCTGTCATTCTCTCTCTCCATCATTTTCCCTTCCCCTCTCCCTTTCTTTCTCAATCTGTGCATACAATTAAGGCTGTATATATTGTAATAAATTGTTTCTTATAAATACAGGAGTTGTCGAACATTGACCAAGCACAGAGACATTTAAAGAAGGAAATCAAAATCATACCAGTTATTACTTTTGGCATTTGTAATTGATTCGTGTATGTGTTGTGAGACAGAGAGAGAGAGAGATTATATAAAGCATTTTTTCCCTCCAAAAAAGGTAGAACTATTTGTGTATACTCATCAGCAGCATATGTGAGTGTCCATCCCTAATTGATTAATATCTTTTATATTACAGACATATCCACATTGTCTTTTTTATATTTTCTGGCTGTTTTTCTAACTTCATCAATTGTATTTGAAAAGTACCTCCTATAATGGGTTTTTTAGTTATAAGAAAGTTTTGAATAATTATATTTTTTCTCAGAGTTTCTGTTTTAGTGTTATATTTTGGAAATTTCTTTCCTATCTCAAGATTATATAAATGCATATCTATTTATTCCTCTAATGCTTTAATGGTCTAACAGACCATTAATGGGAGAGTTTATCATTTCTGTATCAATTTAAAATACTAATTTTATCAGCTGTTAAATTCTCACCAATTTTTAATTTATTCTTTTTTTTATTTAAAAAAAATTTTTTTAATGTTTATTTATATTTGAGAGAGAGAGACACACAGACAGAACACAAGTGGGAAGGGGCATAGAGAGAGGGAGACACAGAATCCAAAGCAGACTCCAGGCTCTGAGCTGTCAGCACAGAGCCCAATGTGGGGCTTGTACCCACAAACCGTGAGATCATGACCTGAGCTGAAGTCAGACGCTCAACCAACTGAGCCGCTCAGGCGCCCCTAAATTTATTCTTAAATATGTATTTGTTCTGTGATACATGTCTATGTTTACAAGAATAATGAGTTATCCATGTTTATAATACTTAATATCAGAAAGTTCAAGTCCAGTTATTTTTTATCTAAATTTTTGGCTGTTATTAATATACTGTTTCATCTCAAGGAAGGACAGTTTGGGTATGTAGTACAGCCAATAGGTGGCATGTGTTACAAATGTGTTAGTGAGTCTATCATGTTGACTATATCAACCAAACATATTAAATATAACTTTGTAGTATTTGGTAACTGAAATATATACTTTGACATGTTTTTGACATCAAGGCCCGTCATAGATTGATTCTGGTTGTCAATTGACCCAAGTCTATTTGAAATGGAAAAACATTCTATGTTCAGGGATTGGAGGAACAAATATTGTTAAAACATTTATACTAACCAAAGCAATCTACACGTTCTTGCAATTCCTATCAAAATAACACCAGCATTTTTCATAAAAAATTTTCTAAAATTTGTATGGAACCAGAAAAGTCCCCAAATAGCCAAAATAATGTTGAAAAAGAAAAGCAAAGTGGGAAGCATCACAATTCTGGACTTCAAGCTGTATTACAAAGCTGTAATCATCAAAATATGATGGTACTGGTACAAAAACAGACACATAGATCAATGGAACAGAATAGAGAACCCAGAAATGGACCCACAAATGTATGGTCAACTCATCTTTGACAAAGCAGGAAAAAATATTTAATGGAAAAAAGACAGTCTCTTCAACAAATGGTGTTGAGAAAACTGGACAGCAACATGCAGGAGAATGAAACTGGACTACACTCTTAGACCATTCACAAAAATTCAAAATGGGTGAAAGAACTAAATGTGAGACAGGAAACCATCAAAATCCTGGAGGAGAAAGTAGACAGACACCTCTTTGACCTTGCCCACAGCAACTTCTTACTGAACTCAAGAAAACTAAATAGACAATAATTTACATGGTTTAACTCCAGAAATCTAAATAGTTTACCATGGCCCCAGGTGCTTTGACTGACTTCCACAGAAGGTCTGAATCTGTATTGCCTAGAGGCAAGGAAGCCTGCTGATCTACAGGGCTGATAATGCCTCAGGAACTTCCTCAAATTAACCCATAAAAGGCTAGTATCCCTGGCCTGCTTATCCACAAGCACAGCTGTCCTGCATGGTTATCTTGAGCAATCAGTGATAGTAATAGCCAACACCCCTTGGACAATTAATGTGTACTGGATTGTGTGCTGAGCATGTGCATGAATTTCCTCAGGTAACTCTCCCATTAACCTTACAGTTCAGGGGTTCTTGTCCTCACTTTGTTGGGAGTGAGTCATATCTATTGTGTTTAAACCGCTGGGACAAGTGCATAGAATGAGATGGTATCAGAATGAGAACTCTTTTTTTCATTTTATTGAGATATAATTGACATACAACACTGTATAAATTTGAGGGGTACAACACAATGATTTGATATATGTATACATTACAAAATGATTACCACAGAAGACTAGTTAGCATTCATCACTTTTCATAGTTACAGTTACATCTTCCTTGTGATGTGAACTTTTGAGATCTAATCTCTTAGCAACTTTCAAATACACAGTATAGTATTGTTAACTATAGTCATGATGTTGCACATTGCATTCCCCAAATTTATTTACCTTGTAACTGGAAGTGTGTACCTTTTGACCGCCTTCCCCAATTCCCCCATGTCCTACGCACTGCCTCTGGCAACCGCAAATCAGATATCTCTTTCAGTGAGTTCAGTTTTTTTAAATTTCGCATATAGTGAGATCATATTATATTTGTCTTTTTTGGTCTAACTTATCTCACTTAGCATAGTGTTCTCAAGGACCATGCAGCTTGTCACAAATGCCAGGATTTCCTTCTTTTTCATGCCTGAATAATCTTTATATATAATATTGAATGTTAGCATATATTATGTATATAATAGTGTAACATTTTATATATCAATTATGATTTCTTTATCCATTCATTTTTTTAAAGATTTTTGTTTGTTTGTTTGTTTGTTTAGAGAGAGAGAAAAAGAATTCATGCATACAAGCAGGAAAGAGGCAGAGAGAGAGAGGGAGAGAGAGAATCTTAAGCAGGCTCCACACTGGCCACAGAGCCTGTCATGGGGCTTGATCTCACAACCCTTAAATCATGACCTGAGGCCGAAATCAAGAGTTGGACACTTGACTGAGCCACCCAGGCGTCCCTATCCATTTATCTTTTAATGGACATTTAGGTTATTTCAATGTCTTGGTTATGGTAAATAATGCTGCAATGAACATGGCCGGGGAGTGGTGCAAATATCTCTTCAGAACACTAATTTTATTTCCTGTGAATATATACCCAGAAGTGGAATTGCTGGATCGTATGTAGTTGTATTTTTAATTTTTTTAGGATCTCCATACTGTTTTCCATAGTGTCTATACCAATTTACATTTCCACAGCAGTGCACACCCCTATTCTCCACACCTTCACCAGCATTTGTTCTCTCTAACCTATTCTGACAGATGTGAGTTGATATCTCATTGCATTTCCCCTGGTGATTAGTGATGTAGAAAACACCTTTTCATGTACCTTTTGGTCATTGGGTGTCATCATGGAAGAATATCTATTCAGGTCCTGGGCCTAATTTTTAATTGGACCATTTATTTTCTTGCTATTAAGTTATATGAGTTTGTTTTATATTTTGTATATTAACTTCTTATCAGATATGTGGTTTGAAAATATTTTCTCATGTTCCATAGGTTACCTTTTCATTTTGCTTATCATTTCTTTTGTTGTGCAGAAGCTTTTTAGTTTGATATAATCCCACTTGTTTAATTTTTAATTTTTTTTTGCTTGTACTTTAGGTGTGATATCCAAAAAATCACTGCCAAGTGGTGTCAAGAAGTTTCTCCCCTATGTTTTCTTCTAGGAGTTTTAAGGTTACAGGTCTTACATTTTGGTCCTTAGTCATTTTGAGTTAATTTTTTGAGTGGTGTAAGATTTGGGTCTAGTTTTCTTCTTTTGCATATGAGACAAGTTTTATTTGTTTGTTTGTTTTGAGAGAGAGAGAGTGTGTGAGCAGCGGAAGTGGGGGGGGGGAGAGAAAGAGAGAGAGAGAGAGAGAGAGAGAGAGAGAGAGAGAGAATCTTAACCAGGCTGTACACACTCAGCATGGAGCCCAATGTGGGGTTGTATCCCATGACCCTGAGATCATGACCTGAGCTGAACTCAAGAGTTGGAAGCTCAGCTGACTGAGCCACCCAGGGGCCCCTCTTTTGCATATGAATATCCATTTTTGCCAACAACAGTTATTGAAGAGATTATCTTTTCTCTATTGAGTATTTTATGCTCTCTTATCGAATATTAGTTGACCACATATTCGTGGTTCTGTTTCTGGGCCACACCTAAATGTATAAAGCCACTCCCTGGACTCTCTGCTAGAGTGCTTCTGGGTTTGGCAGCTTCCCAGGAGCCCTGGTCAGCTTCCTGGTTGGATGGTACTAGGAGATATACTCAGCAGTAGGTGGGGCTATGAATTGGCTTTTCTGCCTGGACATGGTGGAGACAGGCTCTAAAGCCAACAAGGCTCATTGTTTGAGGTTCTGAATCAGGCAGAACTGTGTGCTGATTTCCCTGGACAAATGAGGCCACTGTCCTAACTCTGCAGGTGGGCAGCACTGCTGATTGCTGAAGGATGCTCCTTTTTAGGTGGTCTGGGCAGGTTTCCTGGTTGGGCTGGGCCTGATGGGTCAGTGGATGAGTTTATGAATTGGTTTCCAGCCTGTACAGAGTGGCAGAACAGGCTCCAATGCCAGAAAGCTTGCCATTTCAGATCCTAGATTAGACAGAACTGCCCACCAAATTACCCGGTGGTCAGATGGGACCACCATCTGGTCTCTGCAATGGGTAAAACCTCTGGTGGGGATTTCTACCTGAGTGTCAATGCAAATAGGAACTCAGTCTGCCAGGATCTGAGCACTGATTGCTGAAAGTCCTGCCTCCTTCTCCCTCACAATCGGATTCCCAGTAATCATACCCCACAGATTCCCCTGCCATCCCCTAGAGGTGAGACCAGACTGGACATCCCACGAAATGACCCACAATTCTGGGGGAGCTGGATAACC
>NC_064808.1:12316304-12348073 GCF_023721935.1 Panthera uncia | reverse complement strand
GATGTTCAAAATCCATGTCAGAGCCGATATCAGTTTTTTATATTGTGGGACTCAAGCCTCTTTCTCCCATTAAATGTGGAAAATTTACCTTTGTCTGACATAGCCAGTGTTTCACACTGTTAAATCATTTCTGTTATTTCAAGCATCTGTTTATGTTTGGTATGAGGAGACTTACATGAAAATTCATTGTAAGAATAGAGTTACTGGATATTAAATATTGCAGACTAAGAACAAATATGGGAAGTTGGTATATATTCTGTTTATTGTCTGTGTTGAATATTGTATGTCCTAGAGATTTATGGTGTTGTATGGGGTGATATAATGTGTGGAGTAGATGGTTAGAGTTACTCTAATGCTGATACTTTCTAGGAAGCCTCAAGAGCCAGAGGGGAAATAATAGTGGGAGAGGCAGAGTTTTTAACTTTGGCCAGTTTTCTTTGTGTAAAGTAGAACATAAAGCTTTTGGTTCTTGTGATCTGTTTGAAAAGGGAACAAGTTGTGTAACAGCTGACTGCTGATTTGCCAGATTGCTCAGACTTGAACCAATTGGTATAAAACAGATGTCATTACAATGACATATTATCCTTGGAGATTCATTGGGTTCTCAAAGCTGTTTTAAGGGGGGGCTTCTAATTCTGATGAATCATGTAATTGTTCTCTTTAATTAAAGATTATAAATGAAGAGGCATTTGAAGCCTTTGCCAAGTTTTTCACAAGTTTACAAATGGATGGAATTGAGAGAAGGGGAATCACTCAGTCTCTGGGAGAGAATGTGAGGTCTTACCCCATACCAAGGAAGTAGGGCAGTGTGAATAAAAGATGTGTGCTCCCCTTCCCCACCGTGTAAGCTTAGGTATGCTCTTTGAAGTATTGTTCTTTAAAAGTGTGTAATGATGTATGAGAAGGCTTCCTAAGGAACCATGAGGGCTTCAGTAGGAGGCACACCTCATAATCATTATGCTGTGCATGAGATTTCCATATTTATTTATCTTTTAGTTGCAAGGTTGTACCCTTTCAAAAAATATCTCTCTAATTTCCTTGCTCTCCAGGTCCTGGTAACCACCATTGGACTCTCTGTTTCTATGGGTTTGGCTTTTTGACTCTGTATGATATTAGTGCTATCATACAGTTTATGTCTTTGTCTGACTTATGTCACTTGGCATAATGCCATCAGGGTCCATTCATGTTGTCTCAAATGGCAAGATTTCCTCCATGTCGTAGTTGGGTAATATTCCACTGTACTATGTGTCAACACCATGTCTTCTTTATAATTCTTTGTCATTCCATATATTGCCTATTATGAATAATGCTGCAATAAACACGGGAGTGGAGATTATCTTTTTGGTATCCTGTTTTTATTTCTGTTGAGTGTATACCCAGAAGTGGGGTTGCTGGATCCTATGGTAGTTCTTTAATCTTTTGAGGAACATCCATACTGTTTTTAATAGTGGCTAAACCAAGTTCCCTTTCCACCAGTAGTGTACAGGTGTTCCCTTTTCTCCAAATCCTCACCACCACTTATGACCTCTTGCTGTGATGGTAGTCATTCTAACAGGTGTCAGTTGATATTTCATTGTGCTTTTGTTTTGCATTTCCCTGATGATGAGTGATGTTGGGTATCTTTTTGTGTACCTATTGGCCATTTGGGTGTCTTCTAGGAAAAGTATCCATTCAGTTCCTCTACCCAGTTTGAAATCAGATTGTTTTCTTTTTGAGTTTTATGAATTCTTTTTACGTGTTGGATATTAACCCCTTATCTGAGGTACATGGTTGGCAAATATTTTTCAGTATATGGTTTGCAGAGATTTTCTCCTATTCTGTAGGTTGCCTTTTGATTATGTTAAATTGTTCTTTGGCTGTGCAGAGGCTTCTTAATTTGATGTAGGTGCACTTGTTGACTTTTGCTTTTTTTGCTTGTGCTTTTGGTATGATATCCAAAAAATAATTTTCAAGACCAGTGTCAAGGACCTTGTTCCCTATCTTTTCTTCTAGGAGTTTTATGGTTTCAGGTCTTATATTCCTATCTTTCATCTATTTAGGGTTAATTTTTGTGAGTGATGAAAGGTGTTGACCCAATTTCATTCTTATGCATTTGATGATCCAGTTTTTCCAAAACCATTTATTGAAGACACTGTTCTTTCCTCACTGAGGATTCTTGGCTCCCTTGTTAAATAGCAGTTGACATATAGGTGGGAGTTTATTTCTGGATTCTATTTTATTCTACTGACCTATATGTCTATTTTTATGCCAGACCCATACTGTTTTGTTTAGTATAGCTTTGTAGTATAGTTTGGAATCAGGAGAGTGATTCCTCCACTCTTGCTCTTTCTCAAGATTCCTTTGGCTTAGGTCTTTTGAAGTTTCACACAAATTTTAGTATTTTTTTTTATATTTTGGTGAAAAATATCATTGAAATTTGATGGAGATTTTCTTCAATGTATAGATGACTTTGGGTAGTATGGAAATTTGGAGAATATTAATTTTGGTTCATGAACATGGGATATCTTTCCATTTTTTGTGTGTGTGTTCTTTAATTTTATCAATTTATTTTAGTTTTAATAGTACAGATCTTTTACTTCCTTGGTTAAATTTATTTTTAAGTATTTTATTGTTTTTAATGTTACAGTGAATGGTATAATGTTATTTTACTTCTTTTTCAGGTGTTTCATTGTTAGTGTATAGAAATGCAACTGGTTTCTGTATGCTGATTCTGTGTACTGCAACTTTACTGAACTTGTTGATTAGTTCCAACAGTTTTTTGGTTGAGTCTTAGGACTTTCTAGATATAAGTGAGTGTGATGTTAGTTGTGGATTCTTATTTCTGGCCTTTATTGTGCTGCAGTCACTTCCTTCTATACCCAATGTGTTGACAGTTTTATTTAAGAAAGGATGTGGTATTTTTTCAAATGCTTTTCCTGCATCTTTTGAGGTGATATGTTTTTTATCTTACATTAACGTGGTGCATCACAGTTATGTTTTTGTGTATGTTGAACCATCCTTGTAGGGACAATGTTCATTTAATCATGGTGTATGATCCTTTAATGTGCTGTTGCATTAGGCTTGCCTGTATTTTATTGTGAATTTTTGCATGTATATTCATCAGGGATATGTCTATAATTTTTATGCAGTGTTCTCTGTCCTATTACAGATATAGCCTTCTAAATCTGACTATATACTTACCTCTACCAGTGTGTGGTCTATTTTCATATATTTCCATATTAAGTATTTAAAAAAATTTTTTTAAATGTTTATTTATTTTTGAGAGAGAGAGAGAGAGCAGGAAGGGGCAGAGAGAGGGAGGCACAGAATTAGAAGCAGGTTCCAGGCTCTGAGCTGTCAGCATGGAGATCATGATCTGAGTTGAAGTCGGACACTTAACCAACTGAGCCACACAGGTGCCCCTTTTCTTTTCTTTCTTTTACTTTTAAAAAAAAGTTTATTTATTTCAGAGAGAACATGAGTGAGCACAAGCAGTGGAGGGGCAGAGAGAGAGTGAGAGAGAGAGAGAATCCCAATCAGGCTCAGCGCTGCTAGCACAGAGCCCGAAGTGGGTCTCAGACTCAAACTCATGAGATCATGACCTGAGCTGATATCCAGAGTTGGACACTTAATAGACTAGGTCACCCTGATGGCTACACATGTTACATCTTATCTTACCTTATCTTTTTCTTTTCTTTTCTTTTCTCTTTTCTTTTCTTTTCTTTTCTTTCTTCTTTCTTTCCTTCCTTCCTTCCTTCCTTCCTTCCTTCCTTCCTTCCTTTCTTCTTTCCTTCCTTCCTTCCTTCCTTCTTTCTATATAATTTATTGTCAAGTTGGCTAATATACAGTGTTTACATTGTGCTCTTGGTTTCGGGTGTAGATTCTCATGAGTCATTGCTTGTGTACAACACCCAGTGTTCATCTCAACAAGTGCCCTCCTCAATGCCCATCATCCATTTCCCCGTCTCCCCCACCCTCCCCTGCATCAACCCTCAGTTTGTTCTCTGTATTTAAGAGTCTCTTATGGTTTGCCTCCCTCTCATCTCCTTTCATCATTTCTTGTTGGAAAGGTCTAATGGTGATTAATACTCTCAACTTTTATTTGTCTGGAAAAGTCTTTATTTCTCCTTTCTGTCTGGAGGATAACTTTGGCAGATAGAGGTTCTCAGCTGGCATTTTTCTCCAACACTTTGAATATGTCTTTCTACTGTCTCATGCTTAAGGGTGTCTTCTGTGATATCCATTGATAGCCTAATGGTGTTCCTTTGGAGTTTACAATCTTTTTTTTACTGGCTGCTTTTAGGATTTTCTCTTTGTCTTTAATTTTTGACACTTTCATTATACTATGCCTCGATGAATAATTTTGCAATGAGATAATGTAGCAGTCTATTAGCTTCATTAACTTGGATGTCCATGTGTGTCACCAGGTTTGAGAAGTTCTTAGCCATTATATCTTTAACTAGACTTTCTGCTTCCTTCTCCAGTTTTCTCTTTTCCAATTCCAATTATTCTAAAATTGTATGTTTCATGGTTCCCATAGGTTTTCTTTGCTCTTTTTTTATTCTTTTTTTTTTCTTTCTTCTCTGACTAGGTTATCTCAAAGTTCCTGTCCTCCAAGCCACTGATTCTACTTTCTGTTTCCATCTACTTTAGATACTTCTATTGCATATTTTTAATTTTATTCATTGAGTTCTGCAGCTCTAGATTTTCTGTCTGGCAATTTTTTTAAGTTTATTTGTTGAGACAGAGAGATAGAGAGCGAGAGAAAGAGAAAGAGAAAGCGAGCGAGCAGGAATGAGTTGGGTGGTAGGGGGGGATCCAGAGAAAAGAGAATCCCAGGAAGGCTCCACACTGCCAGCATGCCCATGAGATCATGCTCTGGGCTGAAATCAGACGCTTAACCAACTGAGCCACCCAGATGCACCTGTTTGGTTATTTTTAATGATTTCTGTGTCTATTACATTTCTCATTTTGTTTATGTATTGTTTCTTTTATTTCATTCAATTGTCTTTGTGTGTTATTCTATATCTCATTTAGTTTCTTCAGAATAGCTATTTTGAATTCTTTATTAACTAGATTGTAAAATTCTGTGGCTTTAAATGGATGGATTGAAGATTATGTTCATTTTTTAGGGATGACGTGTCCTTAGGTCTCATGTTCATTTGAGTTTTGTGTTTCTACTTTTTTTAATTCAATTTTTTAAAATTTACATCCAAATTAGTTAGCATATAGTGCAACAATGATTTCAGGAGCAGATTCCTTAATACCCCTTACCCATACACCCCATCCCCCTCCCACATCCCCTCCAATAACCCTTTGTTTGTTCTACATGTATATGAGTCTCTTTTGCTTTGTCCCCCTCCCTGTTTTTGTATTATTTTTGTTCCCTTCCCTTATGTTCATCCGTTTTGTCTCTTAAAATCCTCATATGAGTGAATTCATATATTTGTCTTTCTCTGACTAATGTCACTTAGCATAATACCCTCCAGTTCCATCCACGTAGTTGCAAATGACAAGATTTCATTCTTTTTGATTGCTGACTAATACTCCATTGTATGTATATACCACTTCTTCTTTATCCATTCATCCATCAATGCACATTTGGGCTGTTTCCATACTTTGGCTATTGTTGATAGTGTTGCTATAAACATTGGGGTGCATATGTCCCTTCAAAACAGCACACCTGTATCCCTTGGATAAGTACCTAGTAATGCAATTGCTGGGTTGTAGAGTAGTTCTATTTTTAATTTTTTGAGGAACCGCCATACTGTTTTCCAGAGTGACTGCACCAGCTTGCATTCCCACCAACAATGCAAAAGAGATCCTCTTTCTCCTCATCCTCGCCAACATCTGTTGTTACCTGAGTTGTTAATGTTACCCATTCTGACAGGTGTGAGGTGGTATCTCATGGTGGTTTTGATTTGTATTTCCCTGATGATGAGTAATATGGAGCATTCTTTCATGTGTCGGTTGGCTATCTGGATGTCTTCCTTGGAGAAGTGTCTATTCATGTCTTTTGCCCATTTCTTCACTGGATGATTTGTTTTTTGGGTGTTGAGTTTGATAAGTTCTTTGTAGATTTTGGATACTAACCCTTTATCTGATATGTTGTTTGCAAATATGTTCTCCCATTCTGTCGGTTGCCTTTTAGTTTTGCTGATTGTTTCCTTCTCTGTGCAGATGCTTTTTATTTTGATGAGGTCCCAGTAGTTCATGTTTGCTTTTGTTTCCCTTGCCTCCCAAGGCGTGTTGAGTAAGAAGTTGCCGTGGCAAAGATCGAAGAGGTTTTTGCCTGCTTTCTCCTTGAGGATTTTGATGGCTTCCTGTCTTACATTGAGGTCTTTCATCCATTTTGAGTTTATTTTTGTGTATGGTGTAAGAAAGTGGTCCAGGTTCATTCTTCTGCATGTCACTGTCCAATTTCCCCAGCACCACTTGCTGAAGAGACTGTCTTTATTCCATTGGATATTCTTTCCTGCTTTGTCAAAGATTGGTTGCCCATACGTTTGTGGGTCCATTTCTGGGGTCTCTATTCTGTTCCATTGATCTGAATGTCTGTTCTTGTGCCAGTACCATACTGTTTTGATGATTACAGCTTTGTAGTATAGCTAGAAGTCTGGGATTGTGATGCCTCGCTTTGGTTTTCTTGTTCCAGATTGCTTTGGCTATTTGGGTCTTTTATGGTTCCATACAAAGTTTAGGATTGTCTGTTCTAGCTCTGTGAAGAATGCTGGTGTTATTTTTTAGGGACTGCATTGAATATGTAGATTGCTTTGGGTACGACATTTTAACAATATTTGTTCTTCCTATCCAGGAGGATGGAATCTTTTTCAATTTTTGGGGTCTTCTTCAATTTCTCTCATAAGCTTTCCATAGTTTTCAGTGTATAGATTTTTCAACTCTTTGGCTATATTTATTCCTAGGTATCTCATGGCTTTTGGTGCAATTGTAAATGGGATCAATTCCTTGTTTTCTCTTTCTGTTGCTTGGTTGTTGGTGTATAGGAATGTAACTGATTTCTGTGCATTGATTTTTATATCCTGCAACTTTGCTGAATTCATGAATCAATTAGCAGTTTTTTGGTGGAATCTTTTGGGTTTTCCATATAGAGTATCATATCATCTGTGAAAAGTGAAAGTGTGACTTCCTCCTGGCTGATTTAGATGCTTTTTAGTTCTTTGTGTTGTGTGATTGCAGAAGCTAGGACTTCCAATACTATGTTGAATAACAGTGGCGAGAGTGGACATCCCTGTCTTGTTCCTGACCTTAGGGGGAAAGCTCTCAGTTTCTCCCCATTGAGGATGATATTAGCATTGGGTCGTTCATATATGGCTTTTATGATCTCGAGGTATGCTCCTTCTATCCCTACTTTCTTGAGGGCTTTTATCAAGAAAGGATGCTGTATTTTGTCAAATGCTTTCTCTGCATCTATTGAGAGGATCATGTGGTTCTTGGCCTTTCTTTCATTGATGTGATGAATCACGTTAGTTTTGTGGGTATTGAAACAGCCCTGCATCCCAGGTATAAATTCCACTAGGTCATGGTGAATAATTTTTTAAATATTGTTGGATCCGGTTGGCTGATATCTTTTTGAGGATTTTTGAATCCATGTTAATCAGGGAAATTGGTCTATAGTTCTCTTTTCTCATGGGGTCTCTGTCTGGTTTTGGAATAAGGTAATGCTGGCTTCATAGAAAGAGTTTGGAAGTTTTCCTTCCATTTCTATTTTTATGGAACAGCTTCAAGAGAATAAGTGCTAACTCTTCCTTAAATGTTTGGTAGAATTCCCCTGGAAAGCCATCTGTCCCTGGACTCTTGTTTTTTGGCAGATTTTTGATTACTAATTCGATGTCCTTACTGGTTATGTGTCTGTTCAAATTTTCTATTTCTTCCTGTTTCAGTTTTGGTAGTGTATATGTTTCTAGGAATTTGTCCATTTCTTCCAGCTTGCTCATTTTATTGGCATATAATTGCTCATAATATTCTCTTATTATTGTTTTTATTTCTGCTGTGTTGGTTGTGATCTCTCCCCTTTCATTCTTGATTTTATTTATTTGGGTCCACTCCTTTTTCTTTTTGATCAGACTGGCTAGTGGTTTACCAATTTTGTTAATTCTTTCAAAGAACCAGATTCTGGTTTCATTGATCTGTTCTACTGTTTTTTTGGTTTCGATAACATTAATTTCTGCTCTAATCTTTGTTTTTTCCTGTGTTCTGCTGGTTTTGGGTTTTATTTGCTGGTCTTTTTCCAGCTCCTTAAGGGGTAAGTTTAGGTTGTGTATCTGAGATCTTTCTTCCTTCTTTAGGAAGGCCTGGATTGCTATATACTTTCCTCCTATGACCACCTTTGCTGCGTCCGAGAGGTTTTGGGTTGTGGTGTTATCATTTGCATTGACTTCCATATACTTTTTAATTTCCTCTTTAACATCTTGTTTAGCACATTCATTCTATAGTAGGATGTTCTTCAGTCTCCAAGTATTTGTTACCTTTCCAATTTTTTCCTTGTGGTTGATTTCGAGTTTCATAGCATTGTGGTCTGACAATATGCACAATATGATCTTGATCTTTTTGTACTTGCTGAGGGCTGATTTGTGTCCCAGTGTGTGGTCTATTGTGGAGAACTTTCCATGTGCCCTGGATAAGAATATATATTCAATTGCTTTAGGATGAGATGTTCTGAATATATCTGTTAAGTCCCTCTGGTCCAGTGTGTCATTCAAAGCCATTGTTTCCTTGTTGATTTTTTGATTAGATGATCTGTCCGTTGCTGTGAGTGGGGTGTTGAAGTCTCCTACTATTAAGGTATTACTATTGATGAGTTTCTTTATGTTTGTGATTAATGGATTTATATATTTGGGTGCTCTCACATTTGGCACATAAATGTTAACAACTGTTAGGTCTTGGTGGATAGACCCCTTGATTATGATATAATGCCCTTCTGCACCTCTTGACACAGTCTTTATTTTAAGGTCTAGATTGTCTGATATAAGTATGGCTACTCCGTCTTTCTTTTGCTGACCATTAGCATGATAGATGGTTCTCCCTCCCCCTACTTTCAATCTGAAGGTGTCTTTAGGTTTAAAGTGGGTCTCTTGTAAACTGCATATAGATGGATGTTGTTTTCTTATCCATTCTGTTACCCTATGTCTTTTGATTGGAGCATTGTGTCCATTGGCGTTTAGAGTGAGCACTGAAAGATACGAATTTATTGCCTTATGTTTCTTGTAGAGTTGGAGTTTCTGGTGGTGTTCTCTGGCCCCTTCTAATATTTGTTGCATTTGGTATTTATATAAATATATATATGTATTTATATACATATTTTATATAAATATATATATATTTATATACATATTTTATATAAATATATATATATTTATATGCATATAAATATATATATTTTTTTCCACCTTTCTCCCCTCAGAGAGTGCCCCTGAAAATTTCTTGCAGGGCTGGTTTAGTGGTCACAAACTCCTTTAATTTTGGTTTGTCTGGGAAACTTTTACTCTCTCCTTCTATTTTGAATGACAGCCTTGCTGGATAAAAAAATTCTTGGCTGCATATTTTTCTGATTCAGCACACTGAATATATCCTGCCACTCCTTTCTGACCTGTCAAGTTACTGTGGATAGGTCTTCTGCAAACCTGGTCTGTCTTCCCTTGTAGGATAGGGATTTTTTTCCCTTGCTGTTTTTATGATTCTCTCCTTGCCTGAGTATTTTGTGAATTTGACTATCATATGCCTTGTTGATGGTTGGTTTTTGTTGAATCTAATGGGGGTCCTCTGTGCTTCCTGGATTTTGGTGTCTGTGTCCTTCCCCAGGTTAGGAAAGTTTTCTGCTATGATTTGCTCACATAACCCTTCTACCCCTATTTCTCTCTCTTCCTCTTTTGGGACCCCTATGATTCTGATGGTGTTTTTTTTAATGAGTCACTGATTTCTCTAATTCTTAAATCGTGCTCTTTTGCCTTAATCTCCCTCTTTTTTTCTTCTTCATTATTCTCCATAGGTTTCTCCTCTATGTCATTGATTCTCTCTTCTGCCTCATTCATTCATCCTTGCCACTGTGGCATCCATTCGTGATTGAAGCTCAGTTATAGCATTTTTTATTTCATCCTGACTAGTTTTTACTTCTTTTATCTCTGCAGAAAGGGTTTCTAATGTATTTTTGACTCCAGCTAGTATTCTTCTTATCATGATTCTAAATTCTTGTTCAGACATCTTGCTTATATCTGTGTTGTTTAAGTCCCTGGCTGTAGTTTCTTCCTGTACTTTCTTTTGGGGTGAATTCCTTAGTTTGATAATTTTGAAGGGAGAAAAGGAATTAATGAGGTAGAAAAAATTAAAATTAAAAAAAATTAAAATTAAAAAATTAAAAACACTCACACACACAAAATCGAATAAATGATGCTAGATCCTAGGTGTGTTTTGGTGTGGGTGTTGAAAATGGTTTGATAGTTTAGAGGAAAAAGGGGAAAGAAGAAAAAAAAAGGAAATTGTTTGAAAATTTGAAAAAATGAATACGCTGAAGCAGACTAAAATGAAATGATGGAAGTAAACTAGAATTTGAAAACAAATTTACAGAAAAGTAAAAAATATAGTAAAAAAATTAAAGAGAAATATTTTTTAATAAAATTGAAAATAAAAATGAATTTTTTCCCTTTTGTATTCAAGAAAAAGAAAAGAAAAATGAAAAAGAGAAACAAGAAAGAAAGAAAATTGAAGAGATGGACCTGCTAACAGACTGAATTACAACTGAAATTACTTCGTTTTCCCTAGAAGTCAGACTATGAAGCACTTTATAGTCCATAGATTAAGCAGGTGGTGAGAGTTGTGTTCTTGAAGAGCGAGGTTGGCCCCGTTGGGAGGGGCTTAGTGTAATGACTCAGTTTTCCACTAGATGGCGCTGCTAGCCTACTGGGGTGGAGTGCTGTGGTGCTTGTAGGTGTGAATGCGCATGTGCAGGAGTGGTGAAAATGCAATCACTCAGCTACCCAGTCTGTAGTATCAGAACTCTGTTCTCCCCGAACAGCAACTGTGCACCTGTCCTTTGTCTTCAGCTTTTGTGCACTCTCTGCTCTTTCACTGTTCATGACCAAGCCCCAGGTACTACCTGTCTCCCTTGTTTTGTCTCAGATATGGCTGTTTTCCCTGGCCCCTTGTTTCTGAGGGACTGTGGCTTTGACCCATTCCACCCCTCTGCAGAGAGTCTCACTGAGCAATGGCCTAATGCTGGCTGCACCCAGGAAAGTTCATGGGACGGTGCTGCTGCCGAAGCCCAGAGACTGTGGCCAGGTGCCAGCCCGCCTCAGAAAAAGTTCGCGAGATAGTACAGTAGCAGCATATCAGGGATTATGGAAAATCACAACACAAGTCTGGCACCAGGCTTCACTCTTAACAGCCTTCTTCCAGCACCAGCAAATGTGGCTGTTTTCTGGGGTCTGCTGGGCACAGGTTTCCTCACAGCCTCTACCAAATGTCCTTTCAGCAATGGAACCACTTCTCCCCGTGTGGCCCAAGAACCTCCCAGACCCCACTCTGCTCCTTGGGATTCACCCTTCCCACCAGAGCACTGCCAGGTATTGAGCTGTGGAGTTGCAAACTCTCTGCGCTCCCCCTATTTACAGCCTTAATGCAATTTAAACCCTCTCCTTTCTCCTTTCTCCTTTCTCCTTTCTCCTTTCTCTCTTTTTAGTTCAGTCTCTGCAGCTGTTTCCAATTTTCCACTTTCTCTCCAGCTGCTTTTGGGGAAGGGTGCTTTTCCTGTATTCTCCCCACCTTCTCCATCCTCTATCCACATGCAAAATCACCTCCCTGCCCTCCGTGGCTTCTCTCTCCCCATGTTCACCTCTCCGTGTCATGTACCTTCTGAATTCTGTGGTTCAGGTTGTGCAGATTGTTGTGTTAATCCTCAGATCAGTTTTCTAGGTGTGCAAGATGGTTTAATTTCATGGATGGGAGACACAGAGAAAACATCCATGCTGTTCTGCCATCTTGGCTCCCACCTCTCTGAGTTTTGTGTTTCTGCTTTTGCAGTTGAAATAGCAGATGCTTCCTCAAATCTTTACTAGCTGTCTTCTGGTGGGGGATATTTTTCATAGGTTTCACTTATAGCTGGTATTTTATTCAACTTTGTAGGGATTCACCTGTTCTAGATTTCTTGCTGTGGTTGAATTCTTCATGTTGTATGTATGCACTGCTTCTTAGAACTCACCAGGCTGGCTCCTGGAAAGCTCTGCTTTGTTTCTCAGAAGGTAGTGCTACAGCTCAAGTTTGTGGTTTCTCCCTTGAACAGAAATCATGGCCTGATTTTCTTAGCATATTCACTGTTTACCAGAGTTCGCTCTTGCCCCTGACTTGAGATAGTGCAAAATGAGTGCACAATAAGGGAGAGTGGCAGATGTAGCTCTCACAGTGTTGAGGTGACTGCAGGCCAGGTGGAGGGGGGATCTACTGCATCCCTTTAATGCCATTTGATATTCTTACCTGCCTCATTCACAAACTCTGTGCCCGTGCCCCCAAACAGCTTCCCAGTAATTAAGATCCCACCTAAGTACTCAGTACTGCTGGAGAGAAATGGGTTCTGGGTCTCTCCATTACGTACCACACAGCTGTGGTACTCAGGCACTCACTAACCAATTTTTCTTTGCCCCATAGGATAGGTTGCCACTGGTTAGTTCATTCCTCTGCAGTGTATTGCCTTGGGAGAAGGGCGATACTGGTTATGTTCTTCCTTTACCTTTTCCAGTGCATACAAACTTGTATTCATTTTTTGCTCCGGGGGAGAGCTGAAGTCTTTCCTCAGGAAAGTTGGACTTGGACAAAATATCATTTGTCCATGGCTAGCACTCCAGGTTTTCCCTGACTGTGACTGAGAGGTGTTGGGGATGGTTTGCTAGCTTCTATTAGCCCCACAGCACACATTGAGATCTGTTGCCTGTTCCCTACTGCACAAATGGGCAAAACTCCTCCTTGGCCCTGTCCATGTGGTGCTGGATCTCACAATTCTCGCATATGTAGTTTTGTTCATGGCTATGTGCTGATTTTCAGTTTTTAAAGGAGGGGCAAAAAAGGGGTTCTAGTTCAAGATGGCAACATAGGAAGCTCTTGAACTTACTTTCTCAGATGGACACAGCAAATCTACAGCTCCACACAGAGCAATAGGCTGTGAGAGAAATTCATAAACTAACGAAATGACTTCTACACATTGTGCAAACAAGAAAAATTCCACATCGAAACAAATGGGAGAGGTAGAGACACAATCTTGCCAATAATCCCTCCCCTGTCACAGTCACATATATTGGAAGGGAACTCAACAACTTTCAGCTTTTCCCTGAATGGTGTGGGGCCTAGACCCAATATGTAGCACCTTAACTTTTAAGACTTCCTCTTGGGGAGTGGGCCCCCCAAGCCCCCATCTCTGAAAGCCAACTGGGTTTACATCCATGAGACTTACAAGATGATAGTAAACAAAGAAACAGTTCTGAACTATCACCTGGGATCTAGTGCAGAAGCAGCAGTCAGAAATACTGAACTCCCAGTCTTTTCCTGAAACAGGTCCATATGTATATTATAAAAGCTCTATCCTGAGGGTCAGCCTTCTAATTTCACACACACCTATGGGTGGACTGTAGTCTCCCCTGCAGCAGGGGAAGCCTGCTGGCACTATCTTTGCACTCTCCCTCTGCCCCACTGCAGGTCACCAGGGTCTCCTAGGAAGGAGATTGTGCACATGTCTGATACCCTGGATTGTGTGGTTTCTGTGTGTATGGGGACACATCCCTTGATAGCCTGGCTCTGTTGGCCAATAGGACTTGCACTCATGGATCCCATAGGACTGTAGCAAACAAAGAAACAGTTCTTAATAGGTTGTCGCCCTCTTCTTGCCCCTGGGTAGGCTTAGTGCAGAGGTCATAGACAGAAACACCTATATCCCTGAAAGAGGCCTACATGCATACTTTAAAAATGCTTTCTGAGTATCTGACTTCCAATCCCCCTGCATTTAGGTGTTGACTGAGATCCTCTGTTTTGAGACACTGACAGGTTGTGGCACACCCTCAACTACAGGGAGGCACTAAATATAAGGAAGGCTGTTTGGACAATCACAAAGGTTTGAGAAACAATCAGGAGCAGGGTGCATCTGAATAATAAGTTTTATCTCATACATGAGACTACTCCTTCAAGACCGGGAGAAATGACTATTTATCTAATGTACAAAAACCATCAGGGAGAATCAAGGAAAATGAAGAAGCAAATAAATAGGTTTCAAACAAAAGATTGAGGTAAGACCCCTGAAATAGATCTTAATGAAACAGAGGTGAGTAATTTATCTGATAAAGGGTTCAAATTATGGTCATAAAGATGCTCACCAAGGTCAGAACAATGCATGAACAAAGTGAGAATTTCCACAAAAAGATAGAAAATATAAGAAATTTCCAAGCAGAAATCTCAGAGCTGAAGAGTACATAAAGTGAACTGAAAAACTCAATAGAAGGTGTCAGCAGCACATGAGGTGAAATGGAAGAAAAAAGGATCAGTGAAATCAAAGATAGGACAGTGGAATTCTTCAAATCAGAAGAGCATTAGGATAAATAATGAGAAAGAGTGAAGATGCTTAAGAGAGAATACCATCAGGCAGACCAATATTTGCATTATAAAGGTCCCAGAAAGTGAAGAGAGAAAGAGGCAAAAGCTTATTCAAGAAATAATGGCTGAAAATTCCCTTACCTAGGAAAAGAAATAGACATCTAGATCCAGGAAGTCCAGATTATTCTCAGTAACATGAATCCAAAAAGAACCACACTGAGACATATTATAAATAAAATGTCAAATTTAAAGACAAAAGAAGTAAAAAAAATACCACTAGTTATGTACTAGGAAACCTCCATAAAATTATCAGCAGATTTTTCAGCAGAAACTTTGCAGGCCTACGGGTGTGGCACAATATATTCAAAGTGCTGAAAGAAAGAAACCTGTCAACCAAGAACAGTCTACCTGGACAAATTATCTTTCAGAATTGAAGGAGAGATAACGAGTTTTCAGACAGACAAATCTGAAGAGTTCATCACCACTAGGTTGCCTTTACAGGAAATGTACAGGGGACTTCTTCAGGAGAAACAAAAGGTCACTAATTAGTAACAGGAAAACATATGAAAATACAAAAGCAGTTCTAAGAAGGGAAGTACATGGCAATGAATACTTTCATTTAGAAAGAAGAAATGCAATTTAAACAACCTAACTTCACAATTCAAGGAACTAGAAAAAGAAGAATAAACTAAGCCCCAAGTTAGTAGAAGGAAGGAAATAACAAAAATCAGAGTGGAAATAAATGAAGAAGAGACTACAAAGACAATAGAAAAGATTAATGAAATTAAGGGCTGTGTTTAAAAAACTTAATAAACAAA
This sequence comes from Panthera uncia, assembly GCF_023721935.1. Lineage (NCBI taxonomy): Eukaryota > Metazoa > Chordata > Mammalia > Carnivora > Felidae > Panthera > Panthera uncia. The sequence continues at coordinate 12,332,693 of NC_064808.1, read as the reverse complement.
ACAGACAAATGTTTTAGCTAGACTCACTAAGAAAAAAGAGAATGACATAAATAAAATTAGAAATGAAAGAGGAGATGTTACAGTTGCTACCACAGAAATACAATAGGTTATAAGAGACTACCATGAATAATTGCAAGCCAAAAACTTGGGCAACCTAAAAGAAATGGACAAATTCCTATAAACATAAAAACTGCCAAGATTGAACCATGAAGAAATAGAAAATATGAGTAGACCAATCACTAGTAAGGAGATTGAGTCAGTAATAAAAAATCCCAACTGATGCAGCAAAGGCAGTCATGTGAGGGAAATACATAGCAATACAAGTCTACCTCAAAAAGCAAGAAATGTCTCAGGGATGCCTGGGTGGCTCAGTCGGTTATGTCTGACTTTGGCTCAGGTCATAATCTCCTGGTGAGTTTGAGCCCCACCTGGGGCTCTGTGCTGACAGGTTGGAGCCTGGAGCCTGTTTCAGATTCTGTGTCTCCCTCTCTCTCTGCCCCTCCCCTGCTCCTGCTCTCTGTCTCAAAAATAAATAAACATTAAAAAATATTTTTTTAAAGAAAAGTTAAAATACACAATCTAACTTATACTTAAAGGAACTAAAAAAGGAACAGCAAATGAAACCTAAAGCCAGCAGAAGGGAAATAATAAAGACTAGAGCAGAAATAAATGGCATAAACACACACAAACAGAAGAGATCAATGAAACTAAGAGCTCATTCTTTGAAAGAATTAATAAAATTGATACCCCTCAGCCATACTTATCAAAAAGAGAAAGGAGCCAAATAAAGAAAATCATGAATGAAAGAGGAGAGATTACAACCAAGATCATAGAAATATAAACAATTGTAAGAGAATATTATGAAAAATTATATGCCAACAAACTATGCAATGTGGAAGAAATGGATAAATTTCTAGAAACATACACTACAAAAGCTGAAACAGGAAGAAATAGAAAATTTTAACAGACCCATAACCAGCAAAGAAATCAAATCAGTAAACAAAAATCTCCCAACAAACACAAGTCCAGGACCAGAGGCTTCCCAGGGGAATTCTACAAGACATTTAAAGGAGAGTTAATACATATTCCCTTTCAACTGTTCCAAAAAAAAAAAAAAAAAAGGAAAAGAAAAGAAAACGGAAGAAAGAAATAATGGAAGAAAGAAATAAAGAAAAGAAATGGAGGGAAAACTTCCAAGGTCTGTCTACCAGGCCACCATTACCTTGATTCCAAAACCAAAGACCACACTAAAAAGGAAAATTACACATAAGTATCCCTGATAAACATGGATGCCAAAATTTTCAAGAAGTTCCTAGCAAATTGAATCCAACAATACATTAAAGAATTATTCAGCAGGATCAAGTGAGATTTATTCCTGGGCTGTGCAGGGCTTGTACAATATTCTCAAATCAATCAATGTGATATACTACATTAATGAAAGAAAGGATAAGAACCATATGATTCTGTCAATAGATATAGGAAAAGCATTTTACGAAATACAACATCCATTCTTGGTAAAAATCCTCAACAAAGTAGGGATAGAGAGAATATATCTCAACATAATAAAGGCTGTAGATGCAAGACCCACAACTAATATCATCTTCAAGGGGGAAAAACCGAGAGGTTTTCCTCTGCAGTCTAGAACGTGACAGGGATGTCCACTCTCATCATTGTTATTTAACATAGTACTGGAAGTCCTAGCCTCAGCAATCAGACAATAAAAATAATTAAAAGACATCCACATCAGCAAGGAAGAAGTCAGACCTTCACTATTTGCAGAGGACATGATAACTTCAGGTAGAAAACCTGAAAGACTGCAATAAAAAAATTACTAGAACTGACACACAAAGTCAACAAATTCACAGGATATAAAATCAATGTACAGAAATCGGTTGCATTTCTATACACCAGGAATGAAGCAGCAGTAAAAGAAATCAAGGAATTGATCCTATTTTACAATTGCACCAAACCCATAAGTTACCTAGGAATAAACCTGACCAACGAGGTAATAGATCTGCACTCTGAAAACTATAGAAACCTTATGAAAGAAATTGAAGAGGACACAAATAAATTGAAATACATTCCATGCTCATGGATTTGAAGAACAGATATTGTTACAATGTCTACACTAACCAAAGCAACCTATGCATTCAGTGAAATCCCTATCAAAATACCACCAGCATTAAAAAAATTTTTTTAATTTTTTTATTTCAGTTGATAGACCACAAATGGGGGAGGGTCAGAGAGAAGGAGAGACAATCTCAAGCAGGCTCTGCACTGATGTGGGGATTGAGCTCATGAATCGTGAGATCATGAACTGAGCTGAGATCCAAGATTTGCAGACTTAACCAACTGTGCCACCCAGGTGCCCCAACCACTAGCATTTTCCATAGAGCTAGAACAAACAACTCTAAAATTTGTATGGAACCACAAAAGCCCCTGAATAGCCAAAGGAATCTTGAAAAATAAAAGCAAAGCTGGAGGCATCACAATTCTGGACTTCAATCTATATTACAAAGCTGTAGTTTTCAGGACAATATGGCACTGGCACAAAAATGGACACATAGATCAGTGTGACAGAATAGAGAACCCAGAAATGGACCCACAACTATATGGTCAAGTCATCTTCAATGAAACAAGAAAGACTATTGAAGGAAAAAAGACAGTCTCTTCAGCAAATGGTGTTGGGAAAACTGGACAACAACATGCAGAAGAATTAAACTGGACCCCTTTCTTACACCATACAGAGAAATAAATTCAAAACGCATGGAAGACCTAAATGTGAGACAGAAACCATCAAAATCCTAGAGTAGAACACAGGAAGAAATCTCTTTGACCTTGGCCATAGCAATTTCTTACTAGACACATTGCCAGAGGCAAGGGAAACAAAAGCAAAAATGAACTGTTGCGACTTCATGAAGGTAAAAAGCTCCTGCATAGTGGAGAAAACAATCAACAAGACTAAAAGACCACCTATGCAATGGGAGAAAATATTTGCAAATGACGTATCAGATAAAGAGTTAGCATCCAAAATCTATAAAGCACTTATCAGACTCAACACCCCAAACCAATTAATCCAGTTGAGAAATGGACAGGAGACATAAATAGACATTTTTCCAAAGACGACATCCAGATGCCTAACAGACACATGAAAAGATGCTCAACACCACTCATCATCAGGGAAATACAAATCAAAACCATAATGAGATACCATCTCACACCTGTCATAATGGCTAAAATTAACAACACAGGAGACAACAGATGTTGGCAAGTATGCAGAGAAGGGGGAACCCTCTTGCATAGTTAGTGGGAATTCAACCAGTGCAGTCATTCTGGAGAACAGTATGGAGGTTCCTTAAAAAAACTAAAAATACAACTACCCTACGATCCAGCAATTGCACTACTAGGTATTTACCCAAAGTATACAAAAGCACAGATTTGAAGGGGTATATGCATATCAATGTTTTATAGTAGCATTATCAACAATAGACAAACTATGGAGAGAGCCCAAATGTCCATTGACTGAAGAATGGAAAAAGAAGATGTGGTATGTATACAATAGAATATTGTATACAGTAATAGTGCATATATATATAAAATATTGTATATAGTAATAGTATATAGAATATTGTATATATTAATAGAATATTACTCAGTGGTCAAAAACAATGAAATCTTGCCATTTGCAATGATGTGGATGGAGCTAGAGTGTATTATGCTAAGCGAATAAGTCAGCCAAAACAAATACCATATGATTTCAGTCACATGTGGAATTTAAAAAATAAAACAGATGAACATAGGGGAGAGTTTTGGAAGGGGCATTGGGTGGGGGGGATGGGCTATATGGGTGATGGGCATTAAGAAGTGCAGTGCAGTTGTTGTGGTGAGCACTGGGTGTTATATGTAAGTGCTGAATCACTAAATTCTACACCCAAAACCAATTTTATCATATATGTTACCTAATTGGAATTCAAATAAAAACTTGAAGTCAAATGAAAGAAAAAAACAACAACCTCCCAACAAATAAAAGTCTGAGACCAGATGGCTTTCACTGGTGAATTTTACCAAATATTTCAAGAAGAATTAAGTTCCAATATTCTCAAACTCCTCCAAAATGTACAAATTTAAAGAACACTCCTAACCTCATTTTATAAGAGCAGCATTACCCTAATATAAAAACCAGACAAGGACACCAAAAGAAAAGAAAATTATAGCCCAGTATGCCTGATGAACATAGATGACAAATCCTCAAGAAAATATTGCACACTGAATTCAAGACTACATTAAAGATCATATGCCATAACCAAATGGGATTTATTTATTTCAGTTATGCAAGGATAGTTCAACATCCACAAATCAATGTCATATAGCATATTAATAAAATGAAGAGTAAAAATATGATCATGCCAATAGATGAAGAAAAAGCATCTGAGAAAGTTCAACACCCAGACACGATTAAAAAAAACCTGTCAACAAACTGGGTATAGATGTAAGATAATTCCAAAGCTAACATTATACTCACTGGTAAAAATCTCAAAGCTTTTCCTCTAAATCAAGAACATGACAAGGATGCCCCCTCTCACCACTTGTATTCTACATAGTACTAGAAATTCTAGCCAGAGTGATTAGGCAAGAAAAAGAAGTAAAATGCATTCAAGTATGAAAAGATGATGTAAAACTGTCTCTCTTTGTAGATAACATGATTATGTACATAGAAAACCCTGATGACTTTACAAAAACATTGTTAGAACTAATAACAAATTTAGTAGTTACATGAAAAAATCAGTATACTGTGACATTTATTTTTTTAGTATTTATTAGTATTTTTAAATGTTTATCTTTTAAAAAAATTAAATTAAAAAATTTTTTATTGAGAGACAGAGACAGAGCATGAACATGGGAGGGGCAGAGAGACGGGGAGACACAGAATCTGAATCAGGCTCCAGGCTCTGAGCTGTCAGCACAGAGCCCGATGTGGGGCTCAAATTGTGAGATCATGACCTGAGCTGAAGTCAGACACTTAACTGACTGAGCCACCCAGGCTCCCTAAATGTTTATTTATCTTGAGAGAGAGAGAGAGAGAGAGAGAGAGAGAGAGAGAGAGGGGGCACATGCATATGAGCAGGGGAAGGGGAGAGAGAGAGAGAGGAAGAGATAGAATCCCAAGCAGGTGCCACATTGTCAGTGCAGAACCTGAGGTGGGGTGCGATCCCACAAACCATGAGATCATGACCTGAGCCAAAATCAAGAGTCAGACACTCAACTAATTGAGTCACCCAGGTGCCCCAAAACCTGTGAGACTTCTTTTTAAAAAAATTTTTTAATGTTTGTTTATTTTTGAGAGAGAGAGGGGGTGGGGGAGGGGCAGAGACACAGGGAGACACAGAATCTGAAGCAGGTTCCAGGCCCTGAGCTGTCAGCATACAGCCCAATGTGGGGCTTGAACTCATGAACCATGAGATCATGACCTGAGCTGAAGTCCGATGCTTAATTGACTGTGACCCAGGTGCCTCAAACCTGTGATATTTCTATATACAAATAATGAACTAGCAAGAGGAGAAATTAAGAAAGTAATCTCATTTACAGTGTTTCAAAAACAATAAAATCCTAAGAATGAATTTACCAAGGAATTGAAAGACCTATAGAAGACAGTGATAAGAGAAATGAAGAAGACGCATATAAATGGAAAGTTATATAATTGATACATGTGCTTGTGTGTGTAAAATGGAATACTACTCAGCCATAAAGAAGAGTGAAAATTTGCCATTTGTGGCAATATGGATAGACCTTGAAGGTATTATTAAACTTTTAAATTTAAATTCAAGTTAATTAACATACAGTGTAGTCTTGACTTCAGACATAGAACCCAGTGATTCATCTCTTACATATGACACCAGGTGTCATCCCCAAAAGTGCCCTTCTTAATGCCTATCACACATGTAGCCCACCCAACACCCCTCCAGCAACCCTCAGTTTGTTCTCTGTATTTATTTATTTATTAAAAATTTTAATGCTTATTTATTTTTGAGAGAGAGACAGAGACAGGGACAGAGAGACAGAGTGTGAGTAGGGGAAGGGCAGAGAGAGAGGGAGACACAGAATGTGAAGCAGGCTCCAGGCTCTGAGCTGTCAGCACAGAGCCTGATGTGGGGCTCGAACCATGAGATTATGACCTGAGCCGAAGTCCGAAAGTTAACCAACTGAGCCACCCAGGCACCCCTGTTCTCTGTATTTAAAAGTCTCTTATACATGCCTTACTCTCTGTTTTTATCTTATTTTCCTTCCCTTCCCCTAGATCCATCTGTTGAGTTTCTCAAAGTCCACATAGGATTGAAATTGTATGTTATCTTTCTCTGACCAATTTATTTCACTTAGCATAATGCCCTCTAGTTTCATCCATGCTGTTGCAAATGGCAAGATTTCATTCTTTTTCATTGCCGAGTATATATACCACATCTTTATCCATTCATCAGTTGATGGACATTTGGGCTGTCTCCATAATTTGGTTATTGTTGACAGTACTGCTATAAGCATTGAGGCACATGTGCCCCTTCTAATTAGCATTTTTATGTCCTTTGGATAAATTCCTAGTAGTGCAATTGCTGGGTCAGAGGGTTTATTTTTAATTTTTGAAGAAACTCCATACTGTTTTCCAGAGTGATTGCACCATTTTGCTATCCCACCAACAGTGTAAGACGGTTTCCCTACTCTGCATTTCTGCCAGCATCTGTTGTTGCCCAAGTTGTTCATTTTAGTCATAATGACAGGTGGGAAGTAATATCTCACTGTGGTTTTGATTTGTATTTCCCTGATGATAAGTGATGTTGAGCATCTTTTCATGTGTCTGGATGTCTCCTTTGGAAAAGCATCTGTTTGTGTCTTCTGCCCATTTGTTCACTGTATTGTTTTTAGGGTGTTGAGTTTGGTAAGTTCTTTATCTGATATGTCATTTGCAAGTATCTTCTCACATTCTATTAGTTGCATTTTGGTTTCGTTGATTGTTTCCTTCACCACTCAGGAGCTTTTTATCTTGATGAGGCCTCCATAGTTCATTTTTGCTTTTATTTTAACCTTGAAGATATTAAGTTATGTGAAGGAAGTCACATGGAGAAGACAGTTATCATAGGATTTCACTCATTTGGAATCTAAAGACAAAAGAGAAACAAACTTAACCATACAAAAACAAACTCATAGATGCAGAGAACAACTGATGGTTACCAGAGAGGAAGGTGGTTGGGAAGTGGGTAAAATGGTGAAGTTGGTCAACTGTATAGAGATGATTGGTAACCAGTCTTTTGGTGATGATTATTATCTACTGTATAGAGATGTTGATTATAATATACACCTGAAACTTCTATAATGTCATCAATTTCTCGGCATAGTCAGACCTGGAGCATGCTGCTTGATATTTTCACAGAGACTGTGTAAGACCTCAGAAATGATGGCTATTGTGTGTTTAGGGTGTGGGAACTGAATTCCTGATCTGAGCCACCTGGGATTCCAGGACCTTAAGTTGATCAGGAGCAGAAGAGCCTCCAGACTTGAGAGTTCCATGAACACTCAGAGTCCAAATAAGAGGACTTCAAAAAAGTTTAAAAAGAGAATTTTTTTTCTATATAAGAGTTTATGGACTAATTTCATACATATTACATTCATATTTATACAATACTTTATATATCGCATTGTTACATCACATAGATTTGACTTGTTTTCTGTTAACCATATGAAGATGGCAGGTGGGAAGTTAGATGATAGATATTACAGATACAACTTCTGGGTACATAGAGGTCTGCCACATTCTTCCCAGTATAGCAACATTTCATTTGAATCTCACAAAGTGTGATTTGTGGAACATACTTGGTTCTTACTGACCAATAGCATGGTCTTCATTGTTTGGCCATGGAGCCCACATACTATACTTTTGGTATTATATCTTTAAAAACTGTACTAAAAATCCATTCAGTTTCAAGGTTAAAGTTATTACAGTTCCTATCAGGGGAAATATATAACTGCTAACCTATCAGCAAAGTTGAATAATTAACTCATTGCCCACCCACCCCTTTCTCCCTGGAGGTAAGAATGGCTGAAGTAGATCAAACCAAGGATGGGACCTTGTCTACAACATCTCTGCATCCCTGGTAACTGGCAGGGTAGATGAGTTTCATTTATGAAAACCTAGAAACAAACAAGCAAAAATGTTTGTGGGAATGGTCTTAAGTAGACACTTTTATTGTAGGATTAGTAATGCAGCATAACATGTTGGAAAGAACTTTAAATCAGAATATATAAATTATAGCTTCTATTGTTTTAATATAATTTATTGTCAAGTTAGCTAACATATAGTGTATACAGTGTGCTCTTGGTTTCAGGAATAGATTCCCATGATTCATCGCTTACATACAACACCTAGTGCTCATCCTGAAAGTGCTTTCCTCAGTGCCCATCACGAATCTTCCCCTCCTCAATTTGTTCTCTGCATTTAAGAGTCTCCTATGGTTTGCCTCCCCCACTGTTTGAAACTGTTTCTTCCCCTTCCCTTCCCCCGTGTCTTCTAAGTTTCTCAAATTCCACATATGAGTGAAAACATATGGTATCTGACTTTCTCTGACTGACTTATTTCACTTATCATAATCCCCTCCAGTTGCATCCACGTTGCTGCAATGGCAAGATTTCATTGTTTCTCATTGTCGTGTAGTATTCCATTGTATATATAAACCACATCTTCTTTATCCATCCAAAATTACACCTACTATTAATAGAAGGCATGCTTGTGGTACACCCCTTTGGTAAGTGCTTTAGAAGCATTATCTAATTTTATTCTATGAAGACTTACTCTATGAAGTAGCTACTACTACCAGCCCCATTTTATGATAATCCTGAGGCTTGGAGAGGTTAATTTGCTCTAAGTTACACAGTCATCAAGTGGAAGGGTTGAAATTCAACCCAGATTCATTGATACCCATGTTCCAGTTTGTAACCACAATAAGCCGTGACTCTGTCATGAATTAGTTTTGTTGTTTTCCTTATTGTCTCAGTTTCTTCATTATGCATAGGAAATAATGGCACGTGTGACTCACAGCGCTGCTGTGATGGTTGAGTCTGGTCAGGTATTTGAGAAAATTTATGTATGTCTATATCTAAAATGAAAGTGTTTTGTACAGAGGGAAATGCTCATGTATTTAATTTATTTTAATTAAGGTATTTGACCAGCTAGCCGTGTCATCTTGAGCAAATCTTTTAGCTCCCTGGCTTCAGGTTCCTCACCTGGTAATGGACGGTGTTGGACTAAATGATCTCTAGGTTCTTTCCAGCTCTAGTGACTCTTAAGTTTCCAACAGAAAGACTACAATCATGAGAACATTATTGGACTATGGGGATGTCAGGGATGGATCCAGAAGGGACATGGCAAAGTGGGGCATGAAATTAGCAGGGACAAAAACTCCATGACAACCGTGACTCCAGAGAGCGTCCCTGAGGGTTTTCTCCCTCTAATTGTCTTTTCTCGTGTTACCTCTGCGCTTAATAGCATATTTAAGAGGATCGCCAGTTGTGGGCATCTCTCTTGCCCTGAGCGGACAGCCAGTTTCAAAGCCAAAGACTCCCATCTTGGAGAACAATAGGGCCCAGCTGGCAACTTCTTTTGGAAAAGAAATAAGCATTTTTAACCTTTGGCAAGAGCTCTGTCTTCTTGGGGAATCTGGGTCAAGGTGAGAGGGCAAGATTTCGTGAGAACGGTGGATTTTGTGCTATCTTAATAGCCATGTGATTCTGGAGCAAGGTTTTATGGTCCTCAGTTTCTGCCATTCTTCACCTCCTCTCCCTCAGTCCCACACCTTCCACTGTGGGCTCTGTTTTGGGTTCTCTTTCTCCTAGCCAATGTCTCTGAACTTCAGTAAAAAGATTAATCTCTACTCTTAAATATCAGGGATTATTCTGGGGTGAGGCATGAATGTTGAGTTCTTGTTCTGCAATTTCTTAAGGATGTGATCTTTTTTTTTAAGTTTTTTATTTGTTTTTTTTTTTTCAACGTTTTTTATTTATTTTTTTGGGACAGAGAGAGACAGAGCATGAACGGGGGAGGGGCAGAGAGAGAGGGAGACACAGAATCGGAAACAGGCTCCAGGCTCTGAGCCATCAGCCCAGAGCCCGACGCGGGGCTCGAACTCACGGACCGCGAGATCGTGACCTGGCTGAAGTCGGACGCTTAACCGACTGCGCCACCCAGGTGCCCCTTAAGTTTTTTAAATGTTTATTTATTTTAGAGACAGAGAGAGAGCACACGTGGAGCAATTGGGGGAGGACAGAAAGAATCTGAAGGACGCTCTGTGCTGACAGCAGAGAGCCAGATGTGGGGCTCAAATTCACAAACCGTGATTTCATGACCTGAGCTGAAGTTGGACCCTAATCTTGGGCTCTGTTACCTTCTGTTTTTTTCACCTGTAAAATAGGGGATAATGAGATCATTTAGAATCTAATGAGGTAATGTTTTTTTTTAAAGCTAACAAAATTTAGAAGTCAATAATTGAGCACTGAATTAAAAATAACAATTTACTGGCTTTCAGGGGAATTTCCTCAGATCACACATTCTTGTGTAGGTTTTCCAATTAGGGGGATGTTGCGCACAGAGGTTCATATTTGCAAAATATTTTCATTGAATCTAATTAATGGATTTTCATTGAATCTCTAAAATAATGGAGAACTTTTATTGGCAACACTTTATTTTGAGAGTAAACAGAAAGATTTCCAGGTTCCTAAAACCATAATTGAAATGAAATAAGACAATTTTAGTTTTACATCCAAAAGTGGGTGAAAGAACCATTTGTTCATCATGTATTTATGCAGTTATGCAAACATTAGTATACAAGATGCTTATCACTAAATAATGGAACATCTCCACTGGACCATGCACTGTGCATAGTATCGTCAGCTCAAGAGTATTTGGTGGTGGTAGAACATGAAAAGTGGCATCAGGAGTTTACAGCTGACTGGAAGATAACAGAACACCACAAGATTGAAATAATTATATTATTGGTTAACAATATTCTTGAGTGTAGGCTCAGAGACCATCTAATGTAGAAAATAATTATGTGAAGAGCTCCTTGACCTTTCAGTATTCGTTTTGCTTTATTTTTCTTTCACAGAGAGGAATGAGAATGGGGATGATAATTGCTAACATTTATTGAGCCTCTACTGTTTGAGGCCATTTATGTCATTCAGTCCTTGCAGCAATCCTATGAGATAGTAAGTGTTATTAGCCCTGTTTATAGATGAGGCAACTGAGGCACAGAGAGGTTAATAACTTGCAAAGGGTGACATGGGCAGTAGGTAAAATTCAGGAAATTCTGAAAGTCTGTTTTCTCTGTCATTCTCTCTCTCCATCATTTTCCCTTCCCCTCTCCCTTTCTTTCTCAATCTGTGCATACAATTAAGGCTGTATATATTGTAATAAATTGTTTCTTATAAATACAGGAGTTGTCGAACATTGACCAAGCACAGAGACATTTAAAGAAGGAAATCAAAATCATACCAGTTATTACTTTTGGCATTTGTAATTGATTCGTGTATGTGTTGTGAGACAGAGAGAGAGAGAGATTATATAAAGCATTTTTTCCCTCCAAAAAAGGTAGAACTATTTGTGTATACTCATCAGCAGCATATGTGAGTGTCCATCCCTAATTGATTAATATCTTTTATATTACAGACATATCCACATTGTCTTTTTTATATTTTCTGGCTGTTTTTCTAACTTCATCAATTGTATTTGAAAAGTACCTCATATAATGGGTTTTTTAGTTATAAGAAAGTTTTGAATAATTATATTTTTTCTCAGAGTTTCTGGTTTAGTGTTATATTTTGGAAATTTCTTTCCTATCTCAAGATTATATAAATGCATATCTATTTATTCCTCTAATGCTTTAATGGTCTAACAGACCATTAATGGGAGAGTTTATCATTTCTGTATCAATTTAAAATACTAATTTTATCAGCTGTTAAATTCTCACCAATTTTTAAATTTATTCTTTTTTTTTATTTAAAAAAAATTTTTTTAATGTTTATTTATATTTGAGAGAGAGAGACACACAGACAGAATACAAGTGGGAAGGGGCATAGAGAGAGGGAGACACAGAATCCAAAGCAGACTCCAGGCTCTGAGCTGTCAGCACAGAGCCCAATGTGGGGCTTGAACCCACAAACCGTGAGATCATGACCTGAGCTGAAGTCAGACGCTCAACCAACTGAGCCGCTCAGGCGCCCCTAAATTTATTCTTAAATATGTATTTGTTCTGTGATACATGTCTATGTTTACAAGAATAATGAGTTATCCATGTTTATAATACTTAATATCAGAAAGTTCAAGTCCAGTTATTTTTTATCTAAATTTTTGGCTGTTATTAATATACTGTTTCATCTCAAGGAAGGACAGTTTGGGTATGTAGTACAGCCAATAGGTGGCATGTGTTACAAATGTGTTAGTGAGTCTATCATGTTGACTATATCAACCAAACATATTAAATATAACTTTGTAGTATTTGGTAACTGAAATATATACTTTGACATGTTTTTGACATCAAGGCCCGTCATAGATTGATTCTGGTTGTCAATTGACCCAAGTCTATTTGAAATGGAAAAACATTCTATGTTCAGGGATTGGAGGAACAAATATTGTTAAAACATTTATACTAACCAAAGCAATCTACACGTTCTTGCAATTCCTATCAAAATAACACCAGCATTTTTCATAAAAAATTTTTCTAAAATTTGTATGGAACCAGAAAAGTCCCCAGATAGCCAAAATAATGTTGAAAAAGAAAAGCAAAGTGGGAAGCATCACAATTCTGGACTTCAAGCTGTATTACAAAGCTGTAATCATCAAAATATGATGTTACTGGTACAAAAACAGACACATAGATCAATGGAACAGAATAGAGAACCCAGAAATGGACCCACAAATGTATGGTCAACTCATCTTTGACAAAGCAGGAAAAAATATTTAATGGAAAAAAGACAGTCTCTTCAACAAATGGTGTTGAGAAAACTGGACAGCAACATGCAGGAGAATGAAACTGGACTACACTCTTAGACCATTCACAAAAATTCAAAATGGGTGAAAGAACTAAATGTGAGACAGGAAACCATCAAAATCTTGGAGGAGAAAGTAGACAGACACCTCTTTGACCTTGCCCACAGCAACTTCTTACTGAACTCAAGAAAACTAAATAGACAATAATTTACATGGTTTAACTCCAGAAATCTAAATAGTTTACCATAGCCCCAGGTGCTTTGACTGACTTCCACAGAAGGTCTGAATCTGTATTGCCTAGAGGCAAGGAAGCCTGCTGATCTACAGGGCTGATAATGCCTCAGGAACTTCCCCAGATTAACCCATAAAAGGCTAGTATGCCTGGCATGCTTATCCAGAAGCACAGCTGTCCTGTGTGTTTATCTTGAGCAATCAGTGATAGTAATAGCCAACACCTATTGGACAATTAATGTGTACTGGATTGCGTGCTGAGCATGTGCATGAATTTCCTCAGATAACTCTCCCATTAACCTTACAGTTCAGGGGTTCTTGTCCTCACTTTGTTGGGAGTGAGTCATATCTAGTGTGTTTAAACCACTGGGACAAGTGCATAGAATGAGATGGTATCAGAATGAGAACTCTTTTTTTCATTTTATTGAGATATAATTGACATACAACACTGTATAAATTTGAGGGGTACAACACAGTGATCTGATATATGTATACATTACAAAATGATTACCACAGAAGACTAGTTAGCATTCATCACTTTTCATAGTTACAGTTACATCTTCCTTGTGATGTGAATTTTTGAGATCTAATCTCTTAGCAACTTTCAAATGCGCAGTATAGTATTGTTAACTATAGTCATGATGCTGCACTTTACATTCCCCAAATTTATTTACCTTATAACTGGAAGTGTGTACCTTTTGACCACCTTCCCCGATTCCCCCATCTCCTACCCACTGCCTCTGGCAACCGCAAATCCAATATCTCTTTCAGTGAGTTCAGTTTTTTTAGATTTCGCATATAGTGAGATCATATTATATTTGTCTTTTTTGGTCTAACTTATCTCACTTAGCATAGTGTTCTCAAGGACCATGCAGCTTGTCACAAATGCCAGGATTTCCTTCTTTTTCATGCCTGAATAATCTTTATATATAATATTGAATGTTAGCATATATTATGTATATAATAGTGTAACATTTTATATATCAATTATGATTTCTTTATCCATTCATTTTTTTAAAGATTTTTGTTTGTTTGTTTGTTTGTTTAGAGAGAGAGAAAAAGAATTCATGCATACAAGCAGGAAAGAGGCAGAGAGAGAGAGGGAGAGAGAGAATCTTAAGCAGGCTCCACACTGGCCACAGAGCCTGTCATGGGGCTTGATCTCACAACCCTTAAATCATGACCTGAGGCCGAAATCAAGAGTTGGACACTTGACTGAGCCACCCAGGCGTCCCTATCCATTTATCTTTTAATGGACATTTAGGTTATTTCAATGTCTTGGTTATGGTAAATAATGCTGCAATGAACATGGCCGGGGAGTGGTGCAAATATCTCTTCAGAACACTAATTTTATTTCCTGTGAATATATACCCAGAAGTGGAATTGCTGGATCGTATGTAGTTGTATTTTTAATTTTTTTAGGATCTCCATACTGTTTTCCATAGTGTCTATACCAATTTACATTTCCACAGCAGTGCACACCCCTATTCTCCACACCTTCACCAGCATTTGTTCTCTCTAACCTATTCTGACAGATGTGAGTTGATATCTCATTGCATTTCCCCTGGTGATTAGTGATGTAGAAAACACCTTTTCATGTACCTTTTGGTCATTGGGTGTCATCATGGAAGAATATCTATTCAGGTCCTGGGCCTAATTTTTAATTGGACCATTTATTTTCTTGCTATTAAGTTATATGAGTTTGTTTTATATTTTGTATATTAACTTCTTATCAGATATGTGGTTTGAAAATATTTTCTCATGTTCCATAGGTTACCTTTTCATTTTGCTTATCATTTCTTTTGTTGTGCAGAAGCTTTTTAGTTTGATATAATCCCACTTGTTTAATTTTTAATTTTTTTTTGCTTGTACTTTAGGTGTGATATCCAAAAAATCACTGCCAAGTGGTGTCAAGAAGTTTCTCCCCTATGTTTTCTTCTAGGAGTTTTAAGGTTACAGGTCTTACATTTTGGTCCTTAGTCATTTTGAGTTAATTTTTTGAGTGGTGTAAGATTTGGGTCTAGTTTTCTTCTTTTGCATATGAGACAAGTTTTATTTGTTTGTTTGTTTTGAGAGAGAGAGAGTGTGTGAGCAGCGGAAGTGGGGGGGGGGAGAGAAAGAGAGAGAGAGAGAGAGAGAGAGAGAGAGAGAGAGAGAATCTTAACCAGGCTGTACACACTCAGCATGGAGCCCAATGTGGGGTTGTATCCCATGACCCTGAGATCATGACCTGAGCTGAACTCAAGAGTTGGAAGCTCAGCTGACTGAGCCACCCAGGGGCCCCTCTTTTGCATATGAATATCCATTTTTGCCAACAACAGTTATTGAAGAGATTATCTTTTCTCTATTGAGTATTTTATGCTCTCTTATCGAATATTAGTTGACCACATATTCGTGGTTCTGTTTCTGGGCCACACCTAAATGTATAAAGCCACTCCCTGGACTCTCTGCTAGAGTGCTTCTGGGTTTGGCAGCTTCCCAGGAGCCCTGGTCAGCTTCCTGGTTGGATGGTACTAGGAGATATACTCAGCAGTAGGTGGGGCTATGAATTGGCTTTTCTGCCTGGACATGGTGGAGACAGGCTCTAAAGCCAACAAGGCTCATTGTTTGAGGTTCTGAATCAGGCAGAACTGTGTGCTGATTTCCCTGGACAAATGAGGCCACTGTCCTAACTCTGCAGGTGGGCAGCACTGCTGATTGCTGAAGGATGCTCCTTTTTAGGTGGTCTGGGCAGGTTTCCTGGTTGGGCTGGGCCTGATGGGTCAGTGGATGAGTTTATGAATTGGTTTCCAGCCTGTACAGAGTGGCAGAACAGGCTCCAATGCCAGAAAGCTTGCCATTTCAGATCCTAGATCAGACAGAACTGCCTATCAAATTACCCGGTGGTCAGATGGGACCACCATCTGGTCTCTGCAATGGGTAAAACCTCTGGTGGGGATTTCTACCTGAGTGTCAATGCAAATAGGAACTCAGTCTGCCAGGATCTGAGCACTGATTGCTGAAAGTCCTGCCTCCTTCTCCCTCACAATCGGATTCCCAGTAATCATACCCCACAGATTCCCCTGCCATCCCCTAGAGGTGAGACCAGATTGGACATCCCACGAAATGACCCACAATTCTGGGGGAGCTGGATAACC
>NC_064808.1:12305012-12315804 GCF_023721935.1 Panthera uncia | reverse complement strand
TAAAATTCAGATGGAACCACAAAAGGCCCCGAATAGCCAAAGTAATTTTGAAGAAGAAGACCAAAGCAGGAGGCATCACAATCCCAGACTTTAGCCTCTACTACAAAGCTGTAATCATCAAGGAAGCATGGTATTGGCACAAAACAGACACATAGACCAATGGAATAGAATAGAAACCCCAGAACTAGACCCACAAACATATGGCCAACTAATCTTTGACAAAGCAGGAAAGAACATCCAATGGAAAAAAGACAGTCTCTTTAACAAATGGTGCTGGGAGAACTGGACAGCAACATGCAGAAGGTTGAAACTAGACCACTTTCTCACACCATTCACAAAAATAAACTCAAAATGGATAAAGGACCTGAATGTGAGACAGGAAACCATCAAAACCCTAGAGGAGAAAGCAGGAAAAGACCTCTCTGACCTCAGCCGTAGCAATCTCTTACTCGACACATCCCCAAAGGCAAGGGAATTAAAAGCAAAAGTGAATTACTGGGACCTTATGGAGATAAAAATCTTCTGCACAGCAAAGGAAACAACCAACAAAACTAAAAGGCAACCAACAGAATGGGAAAAGATATTTGCAAATGACATATCGGAAAAAGGGCTAGTATCCAAAATCTATAAAGAGCTCACCAAACTCCACACCCGAAAAACAAATAACCCAGTGAAGAAATGGGCAGAAAACATGAATAGACACTTCTCTAAAGAAGACATCCGGATGGCCAACAGGCACATGAAAAGATGCTCAACATCGCTCCTCATCAGGGAAATACAAATCAAAACCACACTCAGATATCACCTCTCGCCAGTCAGAGTGGCCAAAATGAACAAATCGGGAGACTATAGATGCTGGAGAGGATGTGGAGAAACGGGAACCCTCTTGCACTGTTGGTGGCAATGCAAACTGGTGCAGCCACTCTGGAAAACAGTGTGGAGGTTCCTCAAAGAATTAAAAATAGACCTACCCTATGACCCAGCAGTAGCACTGCTAGGAATTTACCCAAGGGATACAGGAGTACTGATGCATAGGGGCACTTGTACCCCAATGTTTATAGCAGCACTCTCAACAATAGCCAAATTATGGAAAGAGCCTAAATGTCCATCAACTGATGAATGGATAAAGAAATTGTGGTTTATATACACAATGGAGTACTATGTGGCAATGAGAAAGAATGAAATATGGCCCTTTGTAGCAACGTGGGTGGAACTGGAGAGTGTGATGCTAAGTGAAATAAGCCATACAGAGAAAGACAGATACCATATGGTTTCACTCTTATGTGGATCCTGAGAAACTTAACAGAAACCCATGGGGGAGGGGAAGGTGGAAAAAAAAGTTAGAGATGGAGGGAGGCAAACCATAAGAGACTCTTAAAGACTGAGAATAAACTTGGGTTGATGGGGGGTGGGAGGGAGGGGAAAGTGGGTGATGGGCATTGAGAAGGGCACCTGTTGGGATGAACACTGGGTGTTGTATGGAAGCCAATTTGACAATAAATTTCATATTAAAACAAAAACAAAAACAAAAAACAACACACCTATGCTCTGGAGGGTGGGAGACACAACACAAACACACAAACACCTATTAGGATTCAGGAACTTGAAATGTTGGGTGAGTTTTACAGGTCCAGTGGTTAAGGGTACGCTAGAATACTCCATTCGAAGTAAAATTTATGAAGAAAGAACCAGAGGGTCCCAGTAGGCCTCTTTGGGTCTTGGAGGCAGCCTATTCCACAGCTAGGAATAGATCTCCAACAAGGATACCAAATGGCACAGAAGGCTGTAGGCATTAAGTGGGATGCAGAACAGGAGAGGCTCTGCAGCAGGTCCAGGTATAGTGCAAGCATCCCTGCCCCTTGGGCCACGTGATACAAAAGGATCTATAAGGAAAGTGATGGTCATGGGAAAAAAGCAACATGGAGCTTATTACAAACCTCAGTGGGAATGCTGCTGGTCCTGAGCTTCAGGAGCCATTCTATACCATTGGCAAAAAGAATGCTATGGCTTTTGAGAAAGAGCTCCTGGTATGTTTGTGGGCCATAATAAAGAGCGAAGTCTTGCCCAGAGCCACCATGTGAGCATGTATCCAAGATTTCCCTAAGACCCTGCGTCCCATCAGATACTCCAATAAATAAAGTAAAATGGGAAAAGCAGCAACCTATCATAAGATGAAAATGGTACATCCTAGTGGATCCCAAGTAGGACCCAAGGGATGATTAACCTGCAATGCATATGTGTATGAATAAAACCTCCCCTTTCCTATCTCCAATGCAACTCCTATTGAAGTAATCAATGTCAACAGCTTGCTGTGCATCCTTTAGAGTTCTCCCTATGCTCATTTACAACACCTGCATGCACATGCACATTTTATTATATATCTTTGGTCCTTGTTCTTAATGAGTATAGCTACACTTTGATCTTCAGCTTGATTTTTTTCCAACTAACAGTGACTACATATGATAGTTCTCTCCAGGTTAGTCCATTATTACCTAATCTGGTGTTTTAATTTGCTGTGCATTTCACACACACATACACATGAAAATTTACTTTTCTTATAATAATAGACATATAGACCATTTCTTTTATTTTAATTTTCCATGCATAATGCTGAAATATACGTAATCTTATTCTTTTGCATTTATATTTCTCCAGACCAGATTTCTAAAGAAGGATTTATAAGTTGCCATATAACTTTATACATATATATATAAATATATATAAATATATATAATATATATAAATATATATATATAAATATATATAATATAAATATATATTGTGTATATATATATATATATGTATATATATATATATATAAATTACCAGTTTCTTTGAGGAAATGGAGTATTCGTACTATCAGCAGAAAATAAGAGTGTACACAGCCAAATAGGAACTTCACCATCATTGAAAATTAACAATATTTCATCTACATTGTCAGGCACTGCAATGACATTTTAATTTCATTTCCTTTACTTCACCAATGGTGATAGTGAAACTTTTTGACATACTTTTCTGGCATATGGATCCCCATTTCTGTGAGTTGCCTGTTCATTTGTTTGCCCATTTATCTAGTTTCTTTTTCTTTGAATTTTAGACTGTTGTCCAATTTATTAGGGATATTACCTCATTGTTTAGCATATGTGCACAAACATTTTCTCTTGCTTTATTATTTCCCTTTTTAATATCGTTTGTGGTACTCTGAACTGATGTCTTGGCTTTGATAACAAGTAATCTGGTAAATGCTGGACAGCAAAGTGGAAATGTGATGACAAGTGTATAGAAAATTAGACATCTGTTGAACCCAAATAAGATATTATTTTATGTGATTCCTATACATTATATAAACTACTTTTAAGATACCCTGAAGTCTGGTAAGAAATATTAATTATAGTAATAAGAAATAAAAAATGCCAAATACGGAATACTTTATACAGGGAGCACCATGAAGAAAATATTACTTTTTGTCTCATTAGTTCAGGAAGAAAATATCAAACGTTTTCGAAGGTGACAATCACTATGTAGGATAATTTATATGAAAAAGATCTGGTTTTAAATAACATTTATTATCACTTCAATTAATAATTACACAATAATTATATGTGAAGCTTGATATATAAATAGTGACTGTATTCAGGTGATTATTTTATTGTTGTCATGATTATTTGCTCTATGCTATACCAGTAAGTTTTCAGTAGTTACATAGACAATTCTAGGCTTATGTTAGGAGCATCAACTATGGTATAAATGTCTTCATTTATGCCTGTCTAAATATACTAATATAGGTATGAGGGTTAGGGGCTAGTATAGAGAGGTTGCTTCTAGTTTTGGTACAACCACTCTTTCCTTTTTTCTTTCTTTTCTTCTTTCTTTCTTTCTTCCTTCTTTCCTTCCTTCCTTCTTCCCTCACTTTCTTTCTTTCTTTCTTTCTTTCTTTCTTTCTTTCTTTTCTTTCTTTCTTATTTATTTGAATATAAGTCGTTTTGAGTCTTTTACAAGACAAGGAGGATGATCTTTATGCCCCTTTCATACCTACATTCTGTGATCTTAGAAATCCTCATGGACATTGCAGTATCTCTGTATTATACAAAAATAAACAGGAAATTCAGTTTTAAAAAAAGTCACACAAACCACCTGTTTAGTCTCCTGAGAATGTGAGCAAAACGCCAAAGTCTGCTCTCTCTAGAGAGCCTGTGCTAGGAAGGTTATTTTCCTGACATTCAAACTCATCCTGATGTTCCTCCACCAGATTTCAAAAACTTCATACTATCCAAAATGCTATGTATTCACTTCTTTAAGGACATCCTTCATGTAGCTCCTCACCTGCTTCAAAGGAAATTATCATTTTCTACAAGAATGGAACACTCAACTTCCTTCGTGGTGGTACCAAAAAAGTAATATAGACACTACATAACGGAATCATGAAGATGTTTGAGAAGGTTAAAAAGATAAAATTTAAAAATAAGGTATAACTGAGGTGCCAGGTGGCTCAGTCCATTAAGTGTCCAACTCTTGATTTAGGCTCAGGTCACGATCTCATGGTTCATGAGTTCAAGCCCTGCATCAGGTCCTGTGCTGACAGCACAAAGACTACTTGGGATTCTCTCTCTCCCTTTCTCTCTCTGCCCCTCCCCCACTCATTCTCTCTCTCTCTCTCTCTCTCTCTCTCTCTCTCTCTCTCTCTCAAAATAAGTAAAAACTTAAAAAATAAGAATAAGCTCCAAATCAAAATATTTATGCAAAACAGGATTACTAAGGAATAAAGGAAGATCTAACATACAAATATTTGATATCTCTGAAGAAGATAGATATCATATGTAAAAAAATTACTAAAACATAAGATAATCTGTATTTATGGAGTAAAAGTGCACAATATGTCTTAAGGAATAAAATTCTAGTAAAGTGGCTGGACTTTTTTTCTTAACTGAAGTGGAAAACAATCTGATTATTCTAAAAATGTTCCATAATTGCATTCCACCCTACATTCATTACAGTAAATAGTCTTATAAATGGACCCAATATTGGACAGCTGTTGGACTTATAGGAAATGGTGACATGACAATAATAATATAATCAATAATGACATTAATATGATTAATAATAATATAGTAATATAATTAACACAAAATTGAAATGAAAGAAAACATAGTTTTACAGGTTCTCTTGCCCACCAAACTCTTCATCTCAGTATAGAGAGTTATTAAATACTGATTAAATGTGATAATCACAGTATTTTATATGTAGGTATATTCTGCGACATAGGGAATTTGCCACTAGGAGTATTAAAGATAATAATATAATATATCAAATCAGCCTATGGAAGGAAAATAAAAAATATAAATATAAGAAAAGTCCCATATTAACTAATTAACTAATATTAACATCTTTAATACTGATATAGTTTTAAAGCAATAATTCAAGAAACTTTACTATATACAATTCTAAACATTAACTTCAGAAATTATGAAAATGAATTATACCACTTTCAAATTATTAGAATAAATGTAAATATGTTACAGATGCCTCAAAACATGAAAAGTCATACTATAAAGTAAAATATTTTTAAAGAAATATTAAAAGAAGAAAGTCTTAAGAATGGAATGGCACAGCTAACATGAAACCTCTTTATTGTTGCAGCATTAGTTAAAATAGCAAAAGATTGGAAATAACTCTTTATCAATATTTCAAAGGTTAGCTACATAATTGTTTAAATAAGTTAGAGCTATGTGTTTTGAAGTGACACATACCTATAAAATATTCAACTTAAAAAAATCAAGGAGCTAAATCACATGATCATCTCATAAACACACACACACACACACACACACACACATTTCACAAAATACAACATCCTTTCCCAAATGAAATCTCTTAACATATTTGTTACAGAAGGAACATACAGCAACATAATGAAGACCATATATAACAAACTCACAGCTAATATTATACTCCATGAAGAAATATGGAAAGTTTTCCTCTAAGATCAGGAACAAGACAACAATTCTCACTTATACCACCTTTATTCAACATAGTACTGGAAGGCCTAGTTATACCAATTAGACAAGACAGAAATACAAGACATCCAAATTGGAAAGGAAGAACTGAATTGTCTCTGGGTTTGTTGATTAAATGCCTTTATATGTAGAAAATCCCAAAAAGCCCATTAAAAAATTAAGAGCTAATCAACAACTCAGTAAAGTCAAAGGATACTAAAGCAACATACAGGAATCATACAGGGTAACTGTGGTCTAACTTGAAGTGGCTTCGGATTATTGATGTCCCACCTACCTTCTTCAATTCACTGCTGCATAATCCCTTTTGTGTCCACCATTTAATCTTTGGGATGTAGCAAAGAGGTAGATTTATAAGGTACTGCTGTCTCGATAAATGAAAATATAATACCTTACCCTCATATTCCCAGCTGTTGAGTCATATTTGTA
Organism: Panthera uncia; assembly: GCF_023721935.1. Taxonomy (NCBI): domain Eukaryota; kingdom Metazoa; phylum Chordata; class Mammalia; order Carnivora; family Felidae; genus Panthera; species Panthera uncia. Next base: position 12,309,364 of record NC_064808.1, on the reverse strand, counting down.
GTTTCCCCTGACCTAGAAACAGTCATTTAAAATGAGCCTTAGCCACTTACTCACTGGGCACTCCTACCGCATTATGAGATGGCCTCTCCACTACCGTCAGCAAGAAAGAGGCTTTAAAGACATATCTTCACTAAGCTTTAGGCACCTCAGAAAGTGTAGTGTGTGCACTGTTTCTCTCTGTTACACTGCATAGCGTGGCTGATTTTGTTGTGTCCCACTCTTACCAGCCAACTTTCACTGCCATCACCTGCATTTCTTTGCCTGAAGATGTCTCTCTCTACTACTTTTCTACTACCCAGCAAGCCAGAAGTGACCCCTAAAAATTAGCACTCCCTAGGAGTAGTTTTCAACCAAAGACTGATTCAAAGAAATGAGAAAAGGAAGCAAAAATGTATAAAAAGCAAATGAGACAGAAAGAAAACAAAAAGCAAGATGGTAGGTTTTAACCCAAGCATATCAATAATCACCCTACATGTAAATAGCTCCAAATAAAGTGTAATAAATAAAGTGTAAACTTGATATTGTGCACAAAGCAAGATCAACAATATGCCACCTATGAGAAACCTACTTTAAATAGGAAGACACAAATAGTTTAATATTGAAAGGCTGGAGAAAGATAAGCATTGCTAATACTAACAAAGGTAGCATGGTACTAACAAAGTTAGATGGTGTGGCTGTATTATATCAGACCAAATATATGTTAGAGCAAAGAAAATTACCAAGATAAAGAAGGTAAGCTCATAATGATAAGGGGTCAATTTATCGAGAAGATATAGCAACTGTATACATTTATGCACTTGATAACATAGCTTCAAAATACCTAAAGTGAATACCAATATAACTAAGGAAATACAAATGAGTTCACAATGAAAGTTGGGATTTCAACATTGTTATGTCAGTAATTGACAAAATAAGTAGAAAAATATCAGTAAGGGTATAGAAGACTTAGACAACACCATGAACACAAAAATTAGCACTTGTAGAAGACTCTGGCCAGCAATAGCAGAACACATATTGTTATTAAATGTACTTAGAAAATTTACCAAGATCCATTGCCACAAAAAGTCTCAGATTCATCACAGAAAGTATATTCTCTGACCTGAATGTAATTAAATTAGAAAACAAACTAAGATCTTTGGAAAATTCCCACATATTTGAAAAATAAATAAAATAATCTATGAGTAAAAATAACCTCTGAGTTAAATTTTTAAAAATAACTGTAGCAATTATTTTTAACAGAATGAAAACAGCATATCAAAATTAATAAGATAATATAAAGTTGCACTTACAGGAGATGTCTAGCACTCACCACCAACAAAGAACAAGATGAAAAGTCTTCAATCAATGACTTCAGATTCTACCTGAGAGAAGCTAGAAAAATAATTGAAAATAAAAAAAAAAAAAAGCAAGTAAGCAAAATGTGGTAACTAGAATCATGCCCCCTCCCAAAGCTTACAAGTCCTGATCCCTGGAAGCTGTAAATGTTTCTCGATTTGGTTAAACATTTTCTCTGGTATAATTAAATTGAAGACCTGAGATAAAGAGGTCATCCTGGGTATCTAGGTGGGACCTAAATGCAATAAAGTATTCTTATAAGAGAAAGAGATGTAGAGGAGATCAGAGAGAAAGGGAAAAAGAGAGAGACAAGAAGGCAATATGCAGACAGAGGTAGCATGGAGTGGTGTGTTCCCTGAGCCAAGGAATTCTGACAAAACTGGGAGAAGCAAGAAATGAATTCTCCCCTAGAGCCTGTAGAGAAAGGGTGGCCCTGCCGCCATCTTGATTTGGACCCGCTTCGTGGCAATGTGTTACAGTAGCCACAGTAAACTAAGATACAGAAGAAAAGAAACAATAAATATTGGAGTGGGAATCAAGTAAAAAGCAAAAACAAAGAAACACTTTCTTTAAAGCAGTGGAATCAAAACCAGGTCCTTTGAGGAGATCAGTACAATCAATAAACTTACCATACTGATCAGGAAAAAAGAAAAGAAACAAATTACCAACATCAATAATTAGAGAGGTGAAAGCACTATAGTTTCTACTACAAGTGGACATGGTCTGAGTTAAAAGTACACTCAGACTTCTGAGATGTTGCAAATGGCCTGTTGTTCAGGAACCCAGAAGATGAAGATTGGAAGAACACAGACAAAGAGCTCTGAGAAAGAAGGACATGGATGGAGTTATGGGTGTGTGTTCAATAGATGCAGATCTTTGTGTCTTATATTAATGCCACAATATCACCTGCTGCAGACATCACTGACCAGGTAGTCAGGATGTCAGCCAGCCTGTGTCCTCAGTCATTTCAGTGCCAGCACAATGGACCCATGAACAGAGCAGCCATGGTACAGGGAAGAAGGCTATGCAAAAACCCAACAGCTTGAGCTCTCCCTCACCATGGCTGATGGGATAACCTTGCCGTTACTGCAATGCTGGGGCTGCTACTGCTGAATGTTTATCTTGTCACTGAGAAACTGATCCTGGGCCATTGATGTGGCCCCATCCCTTGAGGAACCTAACCAGCCACATGGTACTAAGTTGATTATATCAGACACCTTCCATATTGTAATAAGCAATTAATGTTTTGATCTTACTGGGATTAACACAAGTTTCAAATGCAGATTTGCTCTCTGGACTATAATGTGTTGGCTATTAGTAATTTACATGTCACAGAATGTTTACTTTAACATCATGGGTTTCTGCCTAACAGCATTTCAGGCTAAGGGACACACTTACGGTGACTGGGGAGAAAAATCATGTGACCATGAAGCCAACATGACCTCCCATATGTCACATCATCCAGAAGCTACTGGCTGACTGAATGTTGTAATGGTCTCATGAGTAGTGTTCAGAAAACATTTTGGAGATGATACCTGGCATGGTTAGGACACCTTTTCACAATTCTCTGTATACTTTGAACCAATGGTCATTATATGGTATGCAATGTCCCTGAGAGCTAGAATACCAACATTGATAGTGGAATCCAAAAGAGGAAAGAAGTAGCCCCTATCTTAAACACAAAGACCCACTTGGTGAGTTTATGTTTCCTACCACTTCAAATTGAAGACTGATGGACGTTGCATTTCTTTGCCTGAGAGCATTCACTGCTACGTGCCTGGAAGGCCCAAAGTACTGGGGGAATTAACAACCCCCAAAAGCTGCCTTCAGCCTGTGACTGATAGGAACTGGTATAGAAGTACCCCAGTCCCTGGTCACTCAGGTAGATCACCTCTGACGTCTGTGTTCTGAACATGCTTTCAGAGTCTCCTCAACTATTGCAAGCTCCAGGTGTCCACAGTAGTAGCCTTTTATTGGACAACCTCCTTTTTCTGTCTCAGCTCCTCACTCGCTGGTGTTTCCTTCACCCCCACTCAGTTCCTCAGTTCCTCACTGGTGTTTCCTTCACCCCAGATAAATTACTCAAACTCAAATCCCTGTTTTAGGTTCTGTTTCTAAGAAACACAAACTGGGAAACCAACCTGGCCTAAGAAGCAAAAATATTAGGGTTATGAAGAAACAAAATATCTCTGTTCTTTTTCTTTGCTAGGATATGTCTTACATCTCTCTTCACAACCAAAAGACAGGTGAACATCTTTTCCTTGACATTTAGCATAAAATGAAGATTTGGTCTATACATGCGTCTGTGTGTCTGTGTGATTTTAAGCATTTTAAATCTGCTTGTAAGTTGATGTTGTATTTTGGGTTTTTTGTTTGTTTTAATTGAATAACTGACATACAGTATCCTATTAGTTTTAGGTGCACATCATATTGATTCTGTACTTTTATACATTACACAATAATTCTCACAAGAAATCTAGTCACAATCTGTCATCACACAAAGTTATTACAATAGTATTGACTATATTCCCTATGTTGTACATTACATACCCATGACTTACTTATTTTATTACTAGAAGTTTGCACCTCTTAATTACCTTACGTATCTTACCCACCCCCCTCATCTCTCTTCTCTCTGGTAATCAACAGTTTGTTTCCTGCATCTGCAAGTCTGTTTTTGTTTTGTTTTGTTTATTTGTTTTGTTTCATTTTTTATATTCCACATATAAATGAAATTATATGGTATTTACCTTTCTCTGTCTGAATTACTTCACTTAGCATAACGCCATTAAGATCCATCCATGTTGTCGTAAATGGCAAGATTTCATTCTTTTTTTATGGCTGAGTAATATTCCCGTGTGTGTGTGTGTGTGTGTGTGTGTGTGTGTGTGTGTACCATACTTTCTTTATCCATTCATCTATTGTTAGACACTTAGGTTGCTTCCATATATAGATGATATAGAGATAGAGATAGAGATAGAGATAGAGATAGAGATAGAGATAGAGATAGAGATAGA
>NC_064808.1:12303303-12305002 GCF_023721935.1 Panthera uncia | reverse complement strand
ATAGAGATAGAGATAGAGATAGAGATAGAGATAGAGATAGAGATAGATATATAAAGGTTTATATATACCTCAGGATGTATTAGCAGCAATTAGCAGCATCCCTCATACTGGCGTGTAGAAAGTAGAAATTGTCTATATAGTTAGGAATAGAAATAGATGCTTGGGTGCAACAGATGTGGCTCAGGTGGCTTACAAAAGGCTCGATGGGCTTATGTCCCAGCTGCACAAAGCTGGGCTCATAGTTACTCAGAGTGCCAGTGCTTAGAGGGTGAGTTTACTGTCGTCTTTGCCATGAAAGTTTCCCCTGTTCCCATATTTCTATCATCTCCCAGGCACTGAACTCTTTGATGTTCTAGCTAGACCCTTCTCACTGCAGACATCACAAGGACACATAATAAACCATATTACAAGGCACCGTTCTGTTCTAGATAGAAGTCCCCTTCAGGACTGGGTCTATACTGGAATAAGTTCTATATTTCCCCTCCCTATGCCTCCTAGTGCAATTATTTGTACAAAAAAAAAAGAAGAAGAAGAAGAACTCACTAAGATATGTATTCTCAGGTGCTATCTTTAAAAGCTTGATGGCACAGTAATGTCCACTGAACCAGGAAGAAAAACTAAAAGTGGGCTACTGTAAACAATTAAGGAATTCAGGAATCAATGAATGTAAGACTCAGTGTCCTGGTGTATAAAATGGGAATAATAACAGTATCTGCTTCATAGAATAATAACGATCTAATGAGAGAACTTGTAAAAATCTTAGAATATTGCCTGTCAAATAGAAATTTGTCAATAATCGCTAGCTATTATTATAATTTATTTATTTAGGAAACAAAATGAAGAAAAACCAGAGCCAGAAGAAATATTTTTAAAAATATTTAGCATCATGTTCAGGGATATGTGCCCTTAAATCAGAACTTCCTAAGATCAAACCCCTTCTCTGTCATTTGCCAAATAGTTTGCTTGCTTGCTGTCTCTTTTCCAGTGTCCTCATTTGTAAGTGGATAGAATTGTTTGCCCTCAGTAATTCAATACATCTAAATTATTTAATAAATGTCATTTGTAAGCTCAATAAATATTTGGCTATCATAATCAATTTTTTGGCTGTTTTGCAAATGAGAAAACCACCACCCAAAGCAGCTGGGAATTTGGCACTAGAATCCAAGTTTCCTGAATGCCACCCCAGTGGAAAAAAATCACACACATATTAAAAAGCCTGCTAGGATTTCAAAACAAGAACTCATAACTAGAATGAGTCTAGATTCAACCATTCTTAAGAATCCACAGGAGCAACCTTCTAAACCTGGCCAAAGACAAGAAAATACCAACAGGTGGCAGTATATTCATGTACAAAGAGGTTGGTTGTATTGATTGACAGTCTCTTCAAATGCTTTTCCTCTCCTGATGCAAAATCACAGCAGAAAATCTAAACTCAACTATTAATATGTTCCCCACACCACAGTGCCTCTTTTGCCTGTGAAAGCTTCAGATATCCCTAATTATGAACTCTACCACCAAATCAGAACAGAATTTCCCACACAGTGTTCCTGAAATCCTTATTGTTAATGAATTTATTTGTTGAGGCAAAAACAGGCTTTTTTTTTTTTTTTAATATATGAAATTTACTGTCAAATTGGTTTCCATACAACACCCAGTGCTCATCCCAAAAGGTGCCCTCCTCAATACCCATCACCCACCC
>NC_064808.1:12302416-12302903 GCF_023721935.1 Panthera uncia | reverse complement strand
GCCTGTTGGCCATCCGGATGTCTTCTTTAGAGAAGTGTCTATTCATGAAAAACAGGCTTTTTAAGAACTTAAAAAGCATCACTGCATATAAGGTTTACTCATTAAATCTTTCTAGTGATTACCAAGTAGAAAACATAACCTTATGTTGTACAAGCAGTTCATGGGGATAACATTAAGACGCCTCACTGCTACCTTCATAGCCCCTCCCCTCTAAAAAATAAGATATTTGAAATAAAAGGAAATTGAGGTTAACCATTGAGAGCACAACTATAAGTGAGAAATGTAATTGAGAAAAATAATTGGGAACAAAAATATACAAAGCCACTGTTGAAAGATCTGTCCTGAGACTGGTCAGAAATAAGATTCAATTACCTCCTTATCTAATGATAAAGTACATCCATTAGGAGGGGAGTTTGCTAGTAATACAATCACAAGAGAAGAAGAAAGAAAGAAAGAAAGAAAGAAAGAAAGAAAGAAAGAAAGAAAG
>NC_064808.1:12223624-12302406 GCF_023721935.1 Panthera uncia | reverse complement strand
AAGAAAGAAAGAAAGAAAGAAAGAAAGAAAGAAAGAAAGAAAGAAAGAAAGGAGGAAGGAAGGGAGGAAGGAAGGAAGGAAGGGAGGAAGGAAGAGAGGGAACTCTAAAAACAGAGGCTAAAATTGAAGTTCCTATTCAAATGTATTACATGGGGTAAGGAACTCTAGAGTATCATTCTTATGGCAGCTTAGCCAGCTGCCACTAAATATTCAAATTTTAGTCACAAATTCATTATTCATTTCCATATCCACCAAGCAAGCTTCAAACTAGTAAGTGACACCTCACACAAACATATGTAGATACTCTCTGGGGAGCCTGAATGAATGAGGCCCATGTGAGTTTCACTATCTATGGAAACTAAATACCTAATGATCAAATCATAAAGTGATACCCTCCTTTTATCTGTCATTCAACACGAGCTTTGGGGGGCTTTTTGTATTACTCTCTTGCGATACCCTTTAGTTCAAATCAGAACTCATCAACCCATTGCCCTTGAGACCAAAATTCTGTACTTGAAAACCTAACTAGATCCTGGACTGGAAGAAGTGTCCAAAGTCTATGGGCAACCTCTTAGCTTACTCTATGACACTATAAGTCCATAGACTTAACTTTCAAACATCAACAAATCTTCTTCGGTGAATATTCAGCTTACATACATATATGCTCCTGTTTTTGTTCTCTGCAGTGATGGAAATAAGTGGTCGCCTCGCTATTTCATAGACTTAATGATGGCTCACACAGTGCCATGTAGCCTCTTCCTCAGCCATATGTGCATTCGGATAATTAATTGAATGATATCAGAAAAAAATACTAAGGTCCATTGGAGAAATATATCCCAAAAAGGAGCAAATTTGATGTAATATTGTTTTAGGTGAAATAAATTGACAACTGAAAATCTGTTATAATCACACATCTATTTTCCAATTTAAAGGTGACTTATGAATCCTCCCTGCCTCAGCCCCTCCCTTCCATTAGCCAAAAAAGTAAAAGGTGATTGATCTCACTAATTTCACACAAAGCACTGCCCTTCCTAGTCAAGTATATTTGGGTGGTTTATTTATTCACGCTTATATAAAATATTTAGCTGAAGGGCACTTTAGAGATCACTTTAGAGACTTCTTATGTTACAAATAAGGAAATGAAGGTCTTGCACATGCAACGTGACTATTTGGTGAGAGTTCCAGGCTCACCATAGGAGACACTGATGCCATGCTAGAAATGACCTCAGTAAAAATAATATTGAGGTTTAATGGGGGTAAAACTGACCCCAACTCAAACAAGTGAGTATTCATTGACCTTTCCATGTTCCAAAGTGGATCCATGGCCACAGTAATCTACATGATATCATTTCAAGTTTCTTGAAAATCCCTGGTGCCCCATTTAAGAACATTTGCAAACACCTGATCATTTGACTCACCTACATTCTGGCAATGTCTGACAAGCTGTGATTAAAATAACATTAGTTTAGCTTAAGGTCTTATCCACCTGTTACATTTGGAATGCAAGTGCACCTGGGAGATACGTCACCAGTCAACCCTCAGTAACTCTTCAAAGTGAAAGAACTCCTTTCTTTTTAAAAAGTTATTTATTAATTCATTGATATCTTTGATCATTTATTTAATGATTACCTGCTCCTATAAGAGACTGTGCCAAGAGCTGGTGGATTTCATGGAAATTAATAGACAGGATTGCTGTCTTCACAGATTTTACAGTCTATCAGGAGAAAAGTGGCCTGATAGGATGTGACATGTCACAGCAGTTCTGTGAAAACATACTCTCGCTGCCACAGAGGACTGAGATCTAATTTTATTTAAGGGGAATCAGGTAAGGGAGAATTAGGAAGGTTTCCTAGAGCAATCCACAGAATATTTTGATGGGGAATGTTAGAGAAAAATATGAGTGCATTCAGGGTCAAAGGGGGATGGAGGAAAAACAGTGTGAAGGGAAGAAGAGAGGAGAAAATCAAGTCTGTAGGTTACTCAAAGGCTGACTTTATCAATTGCTCATGTGACCTTGTCCAGCTAAACCTAACATTTGCTCTAGACATGAGCTGAAAATGTATATAGACTTTTTACTACGTCATATTCCAGAGTGAACACAAAACTAACATAAAGCATCAATTACACAGGGTTTGATAATTGGAATAACTCATGAGACACCAGTATAGCAGGAAAAAGGAAGCACAGGCAAACATCAAAGAGATCCAGACTTCCAGACACAGATGGCAGGGTGCTTCCTCAATCACATAGGATGCACTTTTGTATCTGAATCATGAACTACTAAGATACATGCAGGATACCTTGGGCTCAGGAGAGCCACAGTCTTCTCCATTGAGTGGGTTTCTACCCCTCTGCTTACATAGCCAAAAATTAGGCTGCATGACCAAGAGAAATAGAAGAAACCAAGAGAGCATAACAGAAGCCAAGTGCAAACCATCTATCTGTTTTTTATAAGCAAAGCTAATAAACCAGTACAAATTGTCCACCATGTCTCTCTTATACCCTAGAACAGGAATGTTTATCAGTAGTTAGTTGCTTTCATTCTGATTTGGCCAAGAATCTGCACCTTGGCTCCGATCATCCCTGGAAATAAGCATATGATTCAACAGATCATCTGCTATATGTATCTACACATATAATCTACATTTCCTCAAACCAGAAGAGGACAATTTAGGGTAAAGTGCGAACACAATGGTCAGAAAAGCATCTTTTGGCTGTATTCCTACCCCTCAACCCTTCATTCTCCCAGTTCAAATATTTCCTTTCAGCCCTTGTTGCCTGAAGGGCAACTGGCTGCAATTGAGACTGACACCTGCTCTTCCTCTCGTGGCCAGACTTAGTTTCCACTAAGTACCTCCAACTAGTACATCCAACTCATGGCTGACCACTCCCGGCTCTATTGCTGGAGGAAGTGGGTCCTCTCTCCAACCTCAGAAACTATGCTGCTCTCAAGCACAAGAGAGCGAATCACTGCTTTCTCCCTGCCACACATAAAACCATTTGATCGTCTATGACAAAAGCTAATCAAGTTAAGGCTGGATATTCTGGACCTTGGCTGCTGATGCGAGGTTGGCTACACATAAACTTTGGAGCCACTGATATAAATTGCTTTCCACTGTCACATGGTTAACTTGCCAGTGATTGAAGTGGAAAGGACTTTGAGTCAAGGTTAGAACATAAAGCAGACAGTGCAAACATTCACGAGTCCAGAGATGTCTCTGTCTGTGAAGTTTCGTTTGTGAGGCCCTCTCCTAAGGGCTGTTGATGGATTCAAATCCACTAAAATTGATGCTTCCCTGAAAGACTGACGTACTTTTCTATAAACTGTGTTTATTAAGGTGGAAAGCAGGATCCAAATTAAAGGTTAGCAATTAAAGTCCTGACTTGAAAAACCACTACAGCATGCCATTGTCCAACCACAAATAGAATAATGCTTCAAAACTCGTAAGCAGCTGAGTTTTTTATTAAGTAATGTATAATCAAGACATTAAATAATTCTGGGAATTATCCCAATGCCAAAAGCAAACTGGGTTTTTTTCCAGTTTTATTGAGAAATAAATGACATACATTGCTGTAAAGTTTAAGGCGTACAGCATAATGGTTTCACTTGTACGTATCGTAAAAGGATTAGCACAATAAGTTCAGCTAACATCCACCTTCTCACTTAGAAGAAATAAAGAGAAAAAGAAGGAAGATAGAGTGAAGAAAAAAACTTTTCTCCTTGTGATGAGAACTCCTAGGATTTACTCTCCTAACAACTGTTCTGTACATTGTATAGCAGTGTTAGCTACAGGCACCATGTTTTTAAGAGCCAATTGTTGGGGTGCCTGGGTGGCTCAGTCGGTTGAGCGTCTGACTTTGGCTCAGGTCATGATCTCACAGTTTGTGAGTTTGAGCCCTGCGTCAGGCTCTGTGCTGACAGCTCAGAGCCTGGAGCCTGCTTCAGATTCTGTGTGTGTCTCTCTCTCTGCCCCTACCCCGCTCATGCTCTGTCTCTCTCTCTCTCTCTCTCTCTGTCAAAAATAAATAAACATTAAAAACAATTTTAAAAAAGAGCCAACTGTTAATTGAATTGTAACTTGACTTAGTAACACAGGGAAGAAAATCTCATGAGAAATAGGATGTAGAACTGAGGAATGGAATTCAAGGAGGGCCCTAGAAGGTGGAGATGAGCAAATGTCATCCCCACCCCAAAGAAGCCTGGGTGTGGGCTAGAGACTCATGTCTCTGGCTGCCTCCCAGTGCAACACAGGCAGCCATAAAGGGATGGTCAGATCACCTAGTGATTTACACCCACCCTCTGACTAACTGTGAGTCCCAATGGGCATGCTCTAAATCTAAGTACTGAAGGGTAAAACATGGATATCTAGTGGTTGCTTTCCTCCTTATTCCCTTTCTTACTCATAGTAAAGAGCCTGGTCTTGGACAGAAAGACTAAGTTCTAATTCTAATGAATTTGCTCCTGAGCAAGACTATTCCCCAGCCTCAAGGTTTATGCAGGAGGAACTGAGATGCCTTTGGTCAGGCTCCACTCAGCAGCAATTCCAGAATCATCAAGGATGAATTTACATTTCAGGAAAAAGCTAGAGGAGCAAGCTAGATATTGGACACCACTCCACAGGAATGCACAGAGATTGATCATAGTGAGAGCATCATCACATTTAGATTTACAACATTCTCTCCTCAGTTTCTCAATCCACCCACAGAATTTAACCACAGCCTGCTTAGTGTTGTGCCCCTTTTTTCTAACTAACAAAGAGGAAAGAAGAGTCGGAAGTGGTTTGAACAGACACTTGCAAGAAAAGAAGTCAGAGCGGAGGACTAACTCCCCTTTCCAAGGAGCTGGGACCAGGGAATCTAGATATTAAGTGAGCAGTTCATCACACAGAAGGCAATACTTGGACAGGAGACTATAGAAGGAGAGGAGAGATCAGAGCTAGGATGGAAGAAATGAGAAGGAAAATTCTAAAGTAAAAACTAAATGGCTCCTGGAACCTGTAAGTGCTAGAAAATGACAGAACAGGACAGGGGAAGAATATTCACTCTAAATATGAATTTGCTAGGCTTTATGTAAATGTTAAAAGCACAGTTCTTTCCTTTGAAGAGCTAAAGAATATTTTTAAAAAGGAAAAAAGAAGATAAGTGAGATGTTCACAAAAGATTAATGGATGCCTATTAACACACGAAAAATGTGTTAAAACAAAATTTTGTTAAAACAAAAAGAAATGTTCTAACAGCGAGGCAGACTTCTGGTACCAGTACAGACCCGAAATGACTAACATGAAAACCATCTCTACATTAGCAGGGGGAAAATGGACATTTCTAAAAATAAAGGACCCAATGCCATTTTGGGAGTTTGTGAGGATAAAGACCTATCTTAAGTTTATGGCCTTTGACAGGGGATTGAGATCCTCAGGCAGTGTGCCCGCCTTAAAATATGCAACTACCTTTTATTTTCTTATATCATAAATTTTGTCCCACTCTGTCTACATAAGCAGGATCACTTAGCTAGTGAGGAAGCCTAGACATACGCCCATATTTATGAAGCTTTGTCATTTTATCCTCATTGTGAACATGGTAACTCACCTAAATGGATAAACCCCCTTTTTGGAGAGAGGTGGATGTGATTTTTAAAAATGGCTCTATCAAGAAAGCCTGATCCTAGTTTTGGAGATGGGAATGGAGACGCTGAGAAAGTAATGGTTTTCAAGTAACAGGGATGCTTCAGTGTAAGGGTGGAATATTAAATTTAGCAATGGCTTAGGTCTTCACGTACCCTCTACACAAAAGCAGGAAAACTTAACAGAACTGTCTCAGCAAAAAAATTACTCATGAAATGAGAGTCAAAATTTGTGAAAGCTGAAAAGGTGGTTTACTTGTCACACAAGGATAAACTCAGGGGACAAATGCCTCTGGGTAGAAAAGTACTTCAGGTAGAAAAGTCAGGAACTTGCAAGTACACATCCTTTAATTATAACTGGTGAGACTACTGTGAACCCGCCCATGTCTACCATTGAGTAAAGATTGGTGGGAAAATTTTAAGAACCATTTTTACTTGTTTAATGTACATTTAATAGAAGAAATGGTATCAATTGACTTCTCTACCTATCCATTATTTTTTAGTTTATTTTTGTCCTAACCTGAAAAGTGGAAGAGGCTCATTGTGGAGAAGTTTATGGACCAGGATAAATGTTCAACACAGACAAAATCTATCTATATGACATAAAAAATGCTTTGGGACACCAAGATACCAAAGGGGAAATGAGCTTCTGGGTTTCAAGTGGGTAAAGACTAACTCATATGCTTTGGGGAAATTATGCAGGTTTTGTTGATGGATTTGTTCTGCTCTGCTATGTTATTAAGTTTTTTGCTTCTGTCTCCACTTACTCCTTTGATGGACTCATCTGGTTCCACTGTCATATATCAATAACTCCTGAATTTATACGTCCAGTTAAGACCTCCCCCAAAACACAGACTTCAAACACCTACTCAGCAAATAGTCTTAGATTTTTCAGAGACATCTCAAAATTCATACATTCAAAAACAAACTCCTGATATTCCTCTGATACAACCACAGCCTTCCACATCTTAATCACATTTCCATTTTTCTAGTTACTCAAGACAAAAATTTTGAAGTTATCCTCATTTTCCTCCTCGTCTTCTGCCCCACATCCAATCCACTCATCGATGCTATTGGCCCACTCCCTCCTTTGCTACCACTCTGGTCCAAGTCATTAATAAGCTCCCTCACTGGAATTATTGGTACATTCTCCTAACTGGTTTTTCTGCTTCCACCTTTCCCTCTCAGGAATGAAGTCAAATCTCAGAACAGCAACGACATGATCCTTTAAGAAAAGAAGTCAAAACAGGTAACTCCTCTGCTCAAGACCTCAGTGACTCTCATCTCACCTGGAATAAAACCAAAAACCCGTTCCATGATCGCGGTCCTTTGTTTCTCTTACCTTATTTGCAATTTCTTTTCTCCTGACTGATGACTTTCCAGCCCCACTGGTCTCCTTCCTGTTCCTCCAACACATACCAGATACAGTCCTACCTTCCACCTGGAAGTCTCTACTTCCAGATATCCACGTGACTCACTTCTTCAATTCCTTCCATTTTTGGTTCCAATTTCATTCATTCGTGAAATGTTTCCTGACCAGATCGACTTCAACTGCACCCCCACACTCCCTCTCTCCTCCTTCATTGCTTTGTCTGCAACAATCATCACCAGTTAAGGTACTATATATTTTGCTTCATTATTTTACTTATTATCTGACACCCATTTTTTAATATAAACTCCGTGAAGATGGATATTTTTTTCTCCTCCTAACACCCCTACTCCCACTCCCTTGGTTTTTTCCTAGTGCCTAGAATAGTGTATGGCATATTGTAGATAATAAACACTCATTTGTATTTTAGAAGGTGCTATGAGAACTCATTCTAAGTTCTCATTTCACCCCAACCCTGAATTTGCAATAAGTTTTCCTGGGGTAAGTCAAGAGCCTCTGAGGTTCATAACTCTGGGTCAAAACTAGATGTTCCTCCCCAGCCAATATCCAGCCACTATCCAGGATCCAAAGGCCCTCGCAGCTAGCTATTTCACCTATATAGAGACCACCTCATCTATATAGGCACATGCTCAGAAGTTGGGTGATGGCTACTGGTGTTTTACAATCCTTTTTGTGAAAGTTTGAGTCCACTGGCCCTGGAGCCTTCCTTGGGATACTAATCAAATCTTTCTACAAGAACTGGTTACTACCCAAGATCTCATGATGAACCTGAGTTTTCACCACTTCTCCTCCGTTCAACTCTGTACAGCCGAGGCAGTTAACATGGAGAGAGATGTGATATGATAGGATGGGGGGTAGAGGGTGCTCTCCTAGGCTCAACAGCAAGAGCAGCTGGAGATAGTTTGCTCTGAACACTTAAGGATACAGACCCCATCTAGGTATCCTAGTACCTACAGACTCAATCAGTATGTACCCCAGAACCTTCACAGACCCTCTTTCACCTCTTCTTATAACCCATGACATCTTCACCAGCAAGACCAGAGTGAAGACTTGAAGACAAACAAGTCCACAGCATCGTTCCCATGTAAGAAAGAGACCCAGCAATCACTAGCTGAAGAAGCCAGCAGCCTCCAGATGATGAGAAAACAACCAGGTTGGAAGGAAAGTTACCACAGAGACTAGGATGCCAGAAGATAAGACAAGTTCCCACAGGTGATCCCAAGAGACTCCTCCCATGTCATTCACAATACAGTCTCCTGGGGCCCCTTCCCCATACTTCAAGAGGCTAACCTGGAGAGAAGCAGAGAAATGAGACAACTGAAAGACAGCACCTTAAGAGATTGGTTAATTAGCATTTAACAGATTGATCTGTATTGCATTACATCTGAGTGCAATATAAATGGATTTCCTCCGGCTGAATTTGCCACTTATAATCCAACACCATAGTGTGGATTCCTCAAAGGGATCCTAATGGATCGTCTGTCTGGGTCCTCTCTGCCAGGCTAGCCTCTCCAATCCTGAGGCATTGCACACTACCCACGGCATCGTGCATTTAATCATTCATTTTTCTTTCAAGTATTAGAATAAATAAAGGCAGTTAAGACATAAGAAGAGTCCATTTAGAGATAAAAGAGCTGTTCCAGCCTTCAGAGCCATTAATTGCTACCTGCACCGTGACTTGGGCAGCACCTTAACTTCCCTGAATCTGTTTCCTTATCTGTAAAATAAGCATAATATACCCAAGTTTGAACTACTGGAATTTGTATTAAATAAAAAAGTAAATAAATATGAGTGAGATTGGTGCATTTCAAAGTGCTCTGTAAACTTAGGACATTGTTATTATGGATACTAAAAGTACCATCAGTTGGTTGCCCACTTATACTGTTACAGGGTGCAAATCTGAACAAGACAGAATCCCTGCCTCGAGTTTTTTATAATCTAATGCAGTCATTCCTTAGGTTCATCAGGCTTACCCTCTGAGTCTTACTCTGGCTTTTCAGAAATCTGTTCACTTCACGCTGAGAAGGGAGTAAAGTTTAGACTGAGGTTTGGCTCCAGTCTCTTATCCTGAAATGAGTTACTTGATTGTGTACAATTCCCTGATCCCCGATCCAGCACCTGCACAAAATGCTGTTTGCTCACACACCAGGTAGGCAAGAAATATGACACAGACACTCACACACAAGTGCAGAGGGACTGAAATGACTCTGCCTCTCTAAACTCCCACCTTGGACAGCTCTGTTAAACTCTCAAGCACAAAGGAAGATCTTTAAAGATTGCCTTGCATAAGTCTGTATCCGTATAGTGGGAAATTGAAGTAACCAACCAAATAATGAACACCTGAAATTTTGCTATTGCCAGACCTGGAATTAGTCAGAGAAGCTGGTAACACAGGGCCAAGTGGCAGGAAACTAATTCACCTCTTCATTTTGTTAAAAGTATGCACACACACAACCACACACACAGATAGATGTATACATAATGTTATATTAACATATGTTGACCAAGAAGAATCTGTAAAACAACCAAAAGTGTTTATTTGGAGTTTGGGGCTTGCAATCTGGGAGATGCAGAGAGGCCAGAAATTGAAAGTGTGCTCTGAATTGCAAGCGGTGAGTGCAGGCTTAGAAAGGCAGAAACCACGAGGTTACATAAGTTGGTTTGAAGGAACTAAGATTGGTGCTGACAGGGTTAAAATGACTCTCTTAGACACGACTGGCCATTTAGTGAACAGATGTTGTATTATCTCTGTTTCAGTCCAAATTGGAAGGATGTGTTCCTGGAGGTGGTCGAGGTGCAGCTGACAAGCTGCAAATCACAAAATTCACAAGCCCGTGGTTTTTCAAAATGGAAGCAGGGGAAGTGGATCCGTCCTGCTTCCTCAATATCCTCCCCACCCTATTCTGAATGATGCTCCTAGTGATGCTTACTCCACTTTAGAAGCGTTTTTCACACATAATATACTTATTGTATTTTATCATTTTATATTAACTTATTTTCATGATATTTAATTAACATTAATTTTATCATTATTACACACATTGTAAATTAAGCACATGATAAACCTCCCATAGGACCCACCATACGTGGGCATGGGGGGAGGAAAGTCCAAAGGAAAAAATATATGAAATAGAAAGAATTTAACTTACACCACTGCACACATATTGTATTTAAGGGTATAACTCCCTTCTGCCACTCTAAATACTTCTCTACAAAACCAGAAAGCCGGGGGGGGGGGGCGGTAAAAAAATCAATTTGCACACACACATACACACACAAATAAGATGATATTTGTATAACTGGGTTTTTTTTCCCTCTCCTGCCTCCATCCCCAAGGTGAAATCAAGTTCAAAGATAGTACTTTTCTTAAGGAGGAAAAAGGAAAAAAGAAAAACAGACACTGAGCTTTCTCTGCAGAGATTTTGCAGAGGGAGATAATTAAGCTCCCTCTCTCTGATAAGATATGCAAACTAATTACGAGCAATTATCTGACACCAAGGTACAAGCAGCTGCAGGGCTGCTTTCACTGAGCCTACATCCTCGAGAGGGCACAGCGCTTTGGTTTCTGTCTGTTATGGAATAAAATCAGAGTGAGATTATAATGGGGCTGGGTGAACACCAAAAGTCTAATTAAATGTGAGGGGTCGATCCAGGGAGCAGGAGAGTGGCCTTGCTTTTAGAAAGTCTTTTAATTTTATTTAATTCTTACTCCATATGCTATTCATATAGTTAACTCTTGCTGTGAAGGTTAAACAAAGACATATATTCTCACAAGCTAATATTTGGCTGCAGAGGTGTGGCAGTAATGTCCAGCATGGCCTGATCCCTGATATGTAGCCCATGACAGAAATGGCTAAAATGGACCGGGTCTCTTCTGTGCATCTTGCATTGGGTACAAACATTTGGAATATTTGGAAAATATCTTAGACGTGAGACATGGCTCTGGGTTTTGGGAATTCAATACCCGAATGTTAAATAAACAAGTAAAAAAAGAGAGGAAAAGAGAGATGTTTAGCTAAGGATAGGAAGTTATGAGAAAACAAAATAGAGAAATAGTCCAGACGCTAATGAGTGGAACAGGGAGAAGGCTTTTGTGAGGAGGAGACTGACAACAGAGCAGAGTGTGGAATGATCAAGAACAGGGCTCTCCAAACCCCTAGTGACAGCACAGTCCACACAGAAGGCACACAAGTGTGTGTCCTGAATCAAGAAGAAGCTTGATTTGTGGGAACAACTGAAAAAAGGGTGTTAAGTAAATGCTGGTTTTCCCCATCTTATAGCTGAGAAATCTGAGTTTAAACAACTTGCCCAAAGTTCTTTACAACGATGTTCCACTTCTGGGAATTCATTTAACTTTACTTTTCCTTTTGGGGGAGGCAAATTATTTACGTTTCATTGAAGCAATATGAAGCCACATTCATTTGGTGGTCTTGCTTCCCCTTCTTCCCTGTGATACCATCCCATCCCTCTTCCCCATGCCCAGCGCTAACCAAAAGGGGTTTAGTTTGGGTTTTGTATCACTCAAGTGTTAATGCAAATACAAGCAAATACATTTTCATATTCCCATCCTCCTTCATTATCCCCAAACGATATATACTACATAAAACATACGGCTTTTCTATTTCACTTAAAAACATATCCTGGCGACTGTTCCATGGCTACCTAGAGAGTTTCTCATTTTTCCATAAACTGCTCCCCCGTAGACAGAAGAACCATTTATGTAATGTCTTCTTTTGATGAAAATCTAGGTTGTTCCTAGCTCTTCGCTGATGCAATTAATATATTTCATTTTGCTTAAGGGAGATCACCTGGTCGGAGTATTGCCAAAAGTTGCCATTTCACGTCCACTGGAGTAATAGATTTCTACTCCTACCAGTACCTCACAGAATGTTCTCAAAGCTCATTCAAACAGTGTCTTGTAAACTTTTGAATTTTTGCCCATCTGGAAAGTGAGAAATGTGATCCCTGTTGGTCTCAATTCATAGAAGCTGTCCTGATTTTAAGAAATTAAGCTTTTGTCTGAGACGGGAGCTGCAATTTTTTTTCCTCAATTTATCACTTGTTTTTTCATTTTACTTATGATGGTTCTTTTTCTTGCCATAAGGAAGACTTAATTTTTTCTTATGTTTTGTTCTTTAAGGTGATCAAGTTTATCAGTATTTCTTTTATGGTATGTGGGTGTTTGTGTCATAGTTAAAAAGTAGTTTACCAACTCAGGATTATAAAGACTTCACCCCTGCATTCTACAAACACTATTTTGGCTTTGTTTTTTATATTATTGCATCAGGTAGAGTTTATCCTTGTATATGGTAGTGAGGTATGAATCTAACTTCTAGGAGCTGGGGTATAAACTCAGATCTACTGAATCTGTCTGGCTGTGCCCTAAAATTGGGCAGTAGCCTCTAAGAGAAATCTACTCAAACTCCAAAATATGGATCTGACTAGTCAAAATGAGGTTGGAGGTCCAAGTGTCTGAAGTTTTTGCAGGGTTCTTGGCAGGCTATTTTGTGATACCCTGTTCGTTTCCAGCCTGTTCTAAGGGCTAGAGCCCACATGACTGGACTCCACAAAATAAGTCATGAAGGAAGGGACTGAACAACTGTTTTGTCAAAAGAAGGCAGTCTTCTTCTATGTAAAGTATAAGCTCATGATGGTGTGCTTGTGAGTCCATTCACTTTCTCTCAGGAAACCCGGGTCTGAGTCCTACCTTGGGCCCTTCCTAGTTATGAGATTTGGACAAGCCACTTCATTTCCCTTGGCCTAAGTTACATCAAGTATAGGAGAAGGAATTTGGGCCATGTGTGCTTTGTCTCCATTTACCCATGGGGGTACACCCCAAGACCTCCAGGGGATGCCTGAAAACAAGACAGTACCAAATTCTATATATACTCAGTTTTTTCCATACCTAAATACTTATAATAAAGCTGAACCCATAAATTAGGCACAGTAAGAGTTTAACAATGTTAATAATAAAGTATAACAATTATAGCAATATACTGTAATGGAAGTTATGCGAACGTGGTCTCTTTCTCGCTCTCAAAATATCTTATTGTACTGTACACACCCTCTTCTCGTGATAATGTGAGATGGTAAAATGCTTACCTGATGAGATGAAGACAGGTGAATGACATAGGCGTTGTGACGTGGTGTTAGGCTACTACTGACCCTCTGACAATACATCAGAAAGAGAATCGTCTGATTCTTGACTCTACTGACCATAGGTAACTGAAAGTATAGAAAGCGAAACTGCAGATGAGGGGTGTGTGGCTACTGCATTAGTAAGTTACTCACAGACTTCTGTGGCTTGGCCAGAACTTGAACCCAGGGGGATGTCTACTGTTGTGTCTATTTCTCGGTATGGTGATAACAATAAAATAACAAGCATTTATTGCATACCGGTCGCTCACAATTCTAAGCACTTTGCATGTATAAATGTACTTAATCCTCAACAGCACTGGGAGGTAGACACTGTTATTATTCTTGTTTTGTGGATGAAGAAAGTGAGGCACAATGCTTCAAAAGCCACCCACAAGGAAAACTGTGACAGAGGGAAAAGCGAGAGAAGGAGGACAGGGTGGTCATAATCAATTGAAATTAAAATATCTTACTTTTGGAACTTTTGCAAAAACATACAATTGTGTGACACATTCCTGGGGTTCCACAGGCCTGGGAAGGGAGTGATCCAAAGTGAAGGGATTCCTGGAAAATTGGCCTCTAAAGGAAGGACTCCTTGGGAACCTATTTATTTAGAGATTTAAATGATGAGAAAGAAACAAGTCATGTGAAAATATGGAGAAACAATATCTTTGGAAGAGATTGCACTGGTTCAACCAGTGCAAAGGCTCAAAGCAAGAAGAGATTTGAGATGTCTAAGGCATTGAGAGAAAGCCACCATGTATAGGATGTAGCTTCATCTTTCTAGCAAACTTGGGAGCATGAAAGTAATAAGTAACTCAATGTGGAACTTCTGCCTGGAAACTCATGCATCATTATGACGAGCTTAAAGAAACATGTGAAACCATCTAATAATCTGCAATGCCCACTAGAATTCTGACAATGCCTGATAGAGCCCCAGAAATTGGGGGCAGGGAAGTTTATAGAGAGGCCAAGCAAGATTCAAGCTTCTCACTCCAGCCTTACTTACCACGGCATGTTTCATGTATCTATTTTATGCCCTGGATTCCTCACAAGGACTTACTTGAAACAAGGGTTCTATCACTGGGAAAAGTTGTAAACATACAGAACCCCAACCTTATCCTTTGATCTGAAGGACACTGAAGCTCAAAAAGAGTAAGTGGCTGTCCTAAAGCCACAATTAGATGGGGCAGACCATTGCAAGAACTCCAATCTCCTGGCTCCCATGCTAGAGCTCTTCCCAGTAGGCCATACCTCATCCATCTGTAATCTTCAGTAAGTTTTCTTTAAGAATTTTGATGTTCTTTTAAATGCACTATAGCTGTATTTTCACCAATTTTTATTTTCTACCCAGCTAATGAGACAAAGCAGAGATCTGTACAACCTGTTCAAGGTAATAAATGCTCCATCTGTCACAGTGGAAGTTGAGAAAGAGAAAATTGACTCTTCTATGGCTGTGAATTCTACCAACTGGAGCTGCTACTAGGAATATTATTTCTTGATATGTCGACAAGAGTCAAGGTATGGTGCATGTGGTTGTGATGAAAAGGCTAGGAGATGTCAGCTTCCTTCCCCTTCCACTCCCACCACCATTAACCTTTTTCAAATCCTCATTACATCTCAGCTTAAACCATTGCACAAACTATCAATTATTCTGTCTCCAGTCTTTCACCATTCTAGACTGCCATCCAGTCTTGCCCAATTCATCATCTTTCAAGTAAAGCTCTTATAAAAACATGCTCCTTCATGCACAATCTCTCCCATAAATAAAATTATAGAAATCCCAGAATCTCCAAGAATATGTGGATCCAATCCTCTAAATTCAGCATTCAAAGCTTTTTGTGATCCAAAGCTTTTGCAATAATTCCCATTTTGTCTCCAACTCCTGCTTTTATTCATGCTGTGACCCAGAAAGTTTGAGTGTTTTTCATTCCCACACTGTGCTCTTTATTTTTGCAAACATAGATCTTTGCTCTTCACCTCTGCCCACGTGTTCCCCCTGAGCACTGCCATTGGACAGCTTCTCTGTGTTTCATGGTCTAATTCAATGAGATCTCCGTTATGAAGGTCTCTTTGTTTATGGCAAGCAAATAAGAATTCTTCCATCTTTCGCTACCCACACTGGGTGTTATACCACTTTAATGGTAGTTCTAAGATGCTGTCTTGTGTTATTGCTATTTGTGAACTATTTTGTTCCCCTTATATATTGTAAGGGAAGAGCTAATCTATATATCTTGGTATCTCCTAAAGGGCCTCACACAATTCACAATTCCAGGGACACAGTGAGTGTTTGGCACCTGATTTGATGAAAGGACAGGAGTGGGAGATCCTCAGTATTCCATTCCCCCAGTTTGGGATCAGCCCACAGGCAATAGGTCAGAATTTGAAGAGAAAGTCCTCTATGAAATATTCAAAGGCTCTTCCCAAACAGAGGGGTAAAGATGGAGGGTCACTAGGATGCAGCTTGACAATAAACTGACATCCAATAAAGTTAGTTATAGACAGCTGACACTGTGACAAAATATTAAGAGCCTTAGATGAAGCCAGTTGGAGTCATGTCCACAGCCTGGTCAACTCACTTTCCAGCTCTGTGACTTTGAGCAGGTTCCTAACTATTCTGAATCTTTCCTGCAAAACCAGGCTAAGGGTCAGCTGTGCAGACTGCCTGAGAAATGGTAATTAACACTTTGGAACCTAATACTTCTGCCATAAAAAGTAACAAAACTACAAGAATCAGAAAATCAACTGCAGAGCTGAGTATTTATTACTGAAATCATTCCCCACAGGCATGAAACAGCCATTTGCAGCAGCAAACACTTGTTAGAAACCCAAAGTTTGGGTCTTTATCTTGTCATCTGAAGGGTTTGTTAGGCCTTCAGAAATCGCCTTTCCTCCTTTTTTGCAAGCTTCCCAATTTTCATCAGATCTAAAGATGATGCAGATGACACAAGACTGTGAAAAGCACATCAAAAAACAAAAAAAACAAAACAAAACAAAAAAACAAAACCAAACAAAATGAACACACCTGGAATGAAAGACCTAAGGACACTTCTAATGAGAGTGGGAGAGAACAAGCAGGGACAGCACTGAAATGAGTCCCAAGGCCTGGCACTGCCAAGATGGGAAGGGAGCCAGGCGTTAACTGAGACTTGCCCCGTCCATCACAGAGAATATATGACAGAGGAGAATGTGAACATTTCTGAGTCTTTGTTATCCATCGAGCCACTCATTCACTCTGTCATCAAGTACTGAGGACTAGGCAGTGCCAGGTTTGAAAAATGCAGGAATGAAAATGGCTATCCCTCAAATGATTCACGGACTTGTGGAGGAAAGAAACAACAAAAACAGTGCGGTACTGAGCACTAGGCAGTGTCAGGTCTGAAAAATGCAGGAGGAAAATGGCTTGTCCCTCAAATAACTCATGAACTCATGGCAGAAATAGACAACAGTTCAGTCAAGACGCAACAAGAGCTACAATCACACTGTGCTGGAGGGACGGGGAGAGCACAGAGGGGATCCAGCTCTAGCAAGGTGGATCAGGAAAAACTAAAAGTGCTGCTTAACCCGAGTTTTGAAGCATTAACAGGAGTCCCCGGGTAGGCAGGGTGGCACACGCCAGCATGCACAGTGTCCCCTTTGTGAGTCCACATATAGTCTAATGTAGGAGCACAGAAAATACAAAAGGGTAGCAGATGGTAAACCAGTGATGAGCAGAAGTCACACATTCACCCTTTCTTGTGGATCCTCCAAGAATGCCTAGTTAAATGTTGAGAGAGTCCAAAGTTATACGCAGATTTTTTATGCATGCTGTTCAGAGGTCAACTGTATCATCATACAAAGGTTGGGGCAATTCCATTAGACAGAGATGATAGACAGATGATTTGATATATTTCAGCCACATTTCTCTGAAGGCAATTCATGAAGTTCAATGCATTAGCACTGTACCATTCATTTGAGTTGCTTGAAGTTTTCTTCTCTTTACTGTCTGAATTTTGGCTCTATTCAGATAAGTCAGTCATTGTAATTATCCTTTCATATTCACTTACAAAACATTATTTGGCATCAACTTGGTCCTGATCCTGAGGATAAGAAAGAAGCCCAGTGCTGTTCCTCTTGGAACTCACAGTTTCATGAAGGAGGCAAACATATAGACACATAATGATAATTTAGTGTGGTAGAGGCATGTACCAAGTACCAAGGAAACATGAGACAGTTCGAAATCTTCACAGATTTCCTTTAAGTGGTCCTAACTGATACAGAAGAACATTCCAGGTCAGGTAGTGTGAAGAGGCTCCTAAACAAAGCATTTGACAAAAACAGAGTGAAGATCTGTGTAGCAGAAAGGAGGTGCAGTCGTCACTGTGGCTAAATTCATCACTGCATAAGTGATTTCCTAGCCCTACCACTTAAGAGCTGTGTTAACTTGGGCAAGTTTCTAGAACTTCCTGTACTGACCTCATAGGATTATTGTGAGGATTAACTTTTCTTTTGCATGTGAAGGGTTCAGAATAATGCTGGCACAACTTGGATGAGTAATAAATGTTTTATTACCATTTTCACCATCAGTGCAACTACCATTATTATTTCAAGCAAATGTGTGACTCCTCAGTGTGTTTATTTTACCTGGAAAAGGAGAGCCCATTTTGTTTACCATTGTATCACAATGATCAAGACTTAGACTTGGACTTGGCCCAGGGCATAAAGGAATAAGTTCAAAGATCACATGCAATAGTTTGCTGAGAAGGTCATGGCGGATCTCATAGAATTAGCAAGGGAAATCCAGTGTAACCTCACTTCCCACAAAACCATTTGTTTTGCATAGTTGCATACTTTGATCATGAGATGCCAATTCCACTTTGTTTGGTAAAAGACTCTTTACTGGATATACCTCTCTTCCAGCCCAATCCCTACCATGAAGACTGCAAACCAGAATCCAGCCACGTGCTTCCAGAAGAATGTCCCAAAGTGTGAGCCAACCTTGAAAACCACCATACCACCCCACACCAACAGCTAAATTTCTATGTTAGAATTATTTCCTGCATGTTCTTAAGGCCTTTGCTTCAAGCAATGAAATCAATGCTCCTTTAGGTTTTGGTAGGAATTACAGAATTCTTTCTATTCCTTCCTCTCCTTTATCTATCTTTTTAATCAATTACCAACAGTGAGAATAGTAACATTTTGAACCAGAAAATCCATCCCAGAACCACACTGTTTGCTAATTCTATTTACATTTTTCTCCAGGGTTGGCCAAGGACCTCAACCTTTTCAGGCTTTCTTCTTCTGCTGTTTCTGCTAAAATCTGCCAGTCACTGGGGGGGGATGGGAGGGGGGGTTGAAAATGCAGAGATGAAAGTCATGTTCTCTGCCGCTTAGTAGGGGGTCCCTGTGTGATAACAAAGTCAGGCAATTAAAGATAGACACAAACAACGTAGTAGGAATGAGCACAAGAGTGGCATAAAATAGACCCTCAACAAGTGCATGTTCAATTGATACTAGTTTATTTGTTACATGGAACCATTGAAACTAATGATGTTTGACTGGTTTGACATCCAAAAAAATAATAATTGTATATAATGCAATCTAATACATGTTCTGATAGGATTAATCATTAGACAATGTGAGAGAGCAGTGAAATAGATACTTAGACCAAGGAGCCGAGTTTTGAAAGTTCAACTTTTAATAGTTGTTTTCTGGTCAGAAAAGCAATATATCAGAGAAGAATCTTGAAGAATAAATGCAGTTGTCCAATCTATTTCCACAGTCACTGTTCTTATCCAATCTACCATCACCTCTTACCTAGACAAGGGCCACCAGGCCATCCTAACTGATCTTTCCACTTGCATTTATTCTCCCCATTTCTATTTTATTTTATTTTTTAAGTTTATTTATTTGAGACAGAGAGAGAGCAAGCAGGGGAGGGGCAGAGGAATAGAGAGAGAATCCCAAGCATGTTCTCTACCATCAGCACAAAGCCCAGTGGGACTCAAACCCACAAATCATGAGATCATGACCTGAGCAGAAACCAAAAGTCAGACTCTTAACTGACTAAGCCACCCAGGTGCCCCAACTTCTCCCTTCTTTCTACGTAGTATCCAGATGAATGATCTTCGAAAAACTCAAATCAGATCGTGTTGCTCAGCTGCTTAAAACCTCCCAATGGTGACCAGTTATGCTTTAAACAAAACACATATCCCATCATGGAACTGGCATGACCTTGCATTTGTTAGATGTTTGATTCTCTACATGCTACCACTCCACTCCCCGTCAAAGACACCAGGCACACAAACCTTCATTTTCAGCTCCCCCCCACCCCCCGACACAAGCTTCTTTTACATCTGTGCCTCAAGCCTCAGAAGAAGGTTGTTTCATTTCAAGAATAACAAAAAAAAAGTTAAATAAACTTCGACTTCATGTCCAAATTTTATTAAATAGGAGTTGTCATTACTTACGCTGTACCAGCAAAAAGCAAAATTCCTTTTTTATGAATCTGAGGGTAAAAGTATGTTTTCCTTGAGGCATTTTGAATTATGGAAGATAGCCCCACCTTCTCCCTTTTGTATTCTCTTTGCTCCAATGTTTGATGATTTCAGTTTGATTGCCAAGAATCAAAATGACAAAGGGCATTTAATGAGCTGTGGTCTGGTGATCTTTCCCTGCCCCCACTCCTCCTGTCTGACCTACAGTCTCCTTTGGGTCTCTTTCTGATCTCTGCATGGATGTATTGGCTGTCTAGATATCAGAACTCACTTCATATCCCCCTTGCATTCTGTAACATCATGTGCATCAATAAGTATTTATGGAAAACAGGCTATGGGTACATCTCCAAACCATGTGTCTGTGGTCCTTTATCTGAAATGAAGACTCACCCTCTAAGATTTTTTAGCTAAGTGTGTTAGGGAGAGGTAGATGAACACACAATGAACAATACAATGATTGGCCCAGCAAATATTGAGCACCTGCTGTATACATGAAAAGTCCAAAGATAGCCATCAAGGACAAAAGTCTTAACTGGCTGGTCCGATACATTGATGGAGAAGCCGAGTCTTGGTGTCAGAGGCCTATGCTTGTGTTTTCATGTCAACAGGATGTGTGGATTAGCCAGGTGCATTTCTAAACCTGTTTCCTCATCTCTACAATGGTACCAACACCTACGTCCAAAAGCCACTGTGGGTTGGGAAGATTAAATGGATGTGAAAGAGTTTTCTAAACTCTGAAACACTTGCTGTGATGAGGATGAGGATGACAATGTTTGCAGGGGGCAAGTGCTGTGCCAAACAATTTAAGTACATTATTTTAATTAATCCTCACCAATGTATTTATGAATTAGATTCTATCAGTCTTCATTTCACAGATGAGGTTCAAAGAGGGAGCAAACTTTTGTCAAGGTCACGTAGCCTATTTAATTGTGAAACTGACATTGGAACTTAGATCTCTCTTAGCTCCATAATTAATACTCAGCTATCATGCTGTATGACTGATCAAATACCTTTGTCTTTGGAAAGTACTTTTATTAGAAGGTCACTGTTCCTGGGTTAGAGACCCTGGAGACAGCCTGGGTCTATAACTTATTCCATGTCTGACACTGGAAAGTACCAATTACCTGTTTGTGAGGAGGTTGAATTCTAGCCTCCCTCAGATCACTTAGGTCATTCTCTTTAGGTCTTTCGACCTATGGTCTTTGTTCTAGTTGATATGCTAGACATAGTCCATGAGGTGATTAACAATCAAGTCACCCTGGCTTTATGCCAAATGAATGAAGCAGACTACAGATACCAGAGGGGTTGAAGATGAAGATCTCCAAGGGCTATAAAGGTAGAGAAAGCTTTTTGTGGAGGATGTGCCTGAACCATTTATTATTTTCCTCCATAGTCACTGTATTTACAAATATTGTATTTTTATGTAGCCTAATGTGGTGGCATGACCTGGCAAAAGGGGGCAATTACAGCCCCTTCAGTGGAGAAGAGGAATCCCATAGGCCCGAGAAACAGTCAGGCATAGAGACAAAATTGGCAACTGCATACTTCCTGCAGGGTCACCACAGTACAGGGACAACATTTTGTTGTCAGCTAGGACTTAACTGGAAGTTGTTTGGAGTTAGGTCTTCTTTCCTTCACGAGGCCTATGGGTGTTTCATCCAACCACCGTCCTTGTCATTGTGGGAATGATCACATAAGGCAGTGATTCTTTGCTTTGGGTGATTCTGTCCCCACCATGAAAAACTGGCACTATCTGGAGAGACAGTTAGTATGTCATGACGTGGCAGAGGGGTAGGGGCGGCTTCCTACAGACATCAAGTGGGTAGAGGCCAGGAATGCTACTAAACATCCTACAATGCTCAGGAAAGGCCCACCTCTATACCCCAACCCAGCAATAGAGAATTATCTGGCCCAAGAGGTCAATAGTGCTGAGGCTGAGAAAGTGTGATATAAGAGAACAGGGATTACAGGAAATTCTATTCTTCCCTCTCCAACACCAGAGGGGATAGAGTTACTGGGCCAGCTCATGAGAGGTTTTTGGGAAGTATAGGAAAATCTTTAATGTGAATATGGGGTTGATTTTTAATGACTTTTTATTTTAAAATAGTTTAAGATTCCCAAGAGTTGCAAAAATTATACCATAGAGTTACCATGTACCTTCCACCTTGCTTCTCCCATTGATAATGTTATGTAACCACAGTCCATAGTCAGAACCAGAAAATCAACAATGGTACAATACTGTTAACTCAGGGACAGACATTAATTGGATTTCACCAGTATTTACATGAACTTTTTGTTTCTTTTTTTTCTTTTTTGGTATATAATTTTGTAAAATGGTATCACATGTGTAGACTCAGGAAGCATCACCATAATCAAGATAGACAATTGTTCCATTGCAACAAAATTCCCTCGTGTTACCCCTTGACAGTCACCTCTTCCCCTCAGCACTAATCTGATAGCCACTGGTTGGTTCTCCATCACTATAATTTTGTCACTTCAATAACGTCATGAAAATGAAATCATACAGTATATAGCCCTTCTTTTCACTTAGCATAATGTCTTTGAATGCCATCCAAATTATTGCATGTATCATTTTTTCCTTCTTACTGATGAAGAGTTTTCCTTTGCATGCATATACCATGGTTTGTTTAACCCTTTACTTATTGAAGGACATCTAGGTTGTTACCAGTTTGGACCTCTGCTAAATAAAGCTGCCATAAAATTTGTGTTAAGTTTTTTGTGTGAACATAAGTTTTAATACTCAGGAGCACAATTGCTGTATCATTCAGATGATAAGTGTGTATTTACCTTTATAAGAAAGTACCAAATTGTTTTGCATTTGGATCTGTGCCATTTTACATTCCCCTCAGCAATGCGCATGAGATTCATTCATGAGACTGAAGTTTTAAAATGGAAAGTGCTATATCTTTACAACCATAATGAGACTTTTAATAACTAAAATGATTGCACAGCTAAGGCATCTGACTGCAATTGTATTAATGGATCTCCCTGCCCACCTGGAAAGGGGGTCCAAAGAGCAGAGGAGGTGGCAGTTATTAAAGAAAATATAACCTTTATCTTTGTATCTCAACACGTAGAGAGTCCTCAATCAAACATCATGTCAGCAAATATTATTTTCTCTGAAAGGCCATTTCTATTCCCAGGGTTTGTGTCTCAGCACATAGGTTAACTACCACTTAAAGCTTCTGATCACCATGTGAGATAAATAAATTCCAGCCACGTACAAAGAACCTGACTTTCAGTGAGTCTCCTCGACCTTAAATGAAAATGCTTTTAGTGAACTTGGAAGCGAATGGAGCTGCCAATTCATGATATGGATATATTATTAAAATTACTTTATCTTTCCAACCTACTGCAAATTTTAGCAAACAACAATTTCTACATTTCACTTCTTATGCAATTTGATAATGTATGTAAATCACTTAAAGCAATGCCCGAGACCTAGTGAAAACTTAATAAACGTTCACTGTTCATGGCATATGATAGGGTAGAACAAAAGATGATAGAAGTTTTGATTCCTGTTGACTGATAATGCATTAATATTAAAAGAGATGTCAGGATAAGGGGATGCTTTAAAATAGGGTTCAATTATTTTTGAGGCAGATTGAAGGTACTTTGCTCAGAGTTTTCTAGCAGGTATGGGGAAATAAATATTTAGATCAGTACTTATCTAATGCACTAGCCCCTAGTCACATGAGGCTACTTATAATTAAATTTTAATTAATTAAATGAAATTAAAAATTCCGTCTCAGTAACCTCATTTCAGCACTAACCACATTTCAAGTCCTCAACACCCACAGGTATTGGAGGGCACAGATGTAGACCTCCAAAGAGGTAGAAAGTTCTACTGAACGCAGAAGACAGATCCTCATACCCTTGGTCATAGATTTAAATAGTTGAGCTTTCAGTAATACTGTGTATTTTGTTTTGTGTGTTTACAATATCTTTCCAAAGAGTGTTTCATAGCCTTCACCAAATTTCCAAATACGATTTGGAGCCACAGTAAAAGATAAGAAGTAGAGGTAGAGACCTTAAGACACCCTTGTGGTGCAGTCAGGAGAGTCAGTACTATTGCACAAAGAGAAAAGGTACACATAAAGGAGGCAGAACATCAGGAAGTGCTTACCCGATGGGAGAAGATGCTAATGAGCGATTGGAAAAGGCAAGGCTTCCTGCATCCAAAAGCCAGGTAAGTAGAGTGAGCTGCATAACAGGGTCAGATGCTGCGTGAAATCCAAGGAGGTGAATACTGAGCAAGAACTCTTGGGTTGAGCAGTTAAGTAGCTGTGGTAACTCTAGGAGACGTTTCTGTGGATGGTGGGGTGGTAGCCAGCTTACTTGGAAGTCAGTGGGTGCTTAGGAATGGAAGCAGTGCCTGAAGACTACAGATAGGCTAGAACATCATGCTCTTCTAGCTTTTTGTCGTCATTGCTTCTGGTAAAAAAGTAACACTTGCTAGTGGTAAAATTTTCAAAAGGTAAAATAACTCAGAAAGTGGAAAGTAAAGGTGTCCCCCATAGACACTTAAGAGGCATTCACATTTTCTTACATAGTTACCTAAAATTATTATGTATTGAGGTGCCTGGGTAGCTCAGTCAGTTAAGTGTCTGACTCTTGATTTCACCTCAGGTCATGACCTCACAGTTTGTGAGTTTGAGCCCCTGTAGGGCTCTGCACTGGCAGCATGGAGCCTGCTTGGGATCCTCTGTCTCCCTCTCTCTAGGCCCCTCCCCCACTTGTGTGCTTGCTCTCTCTTTCTCTTTCTCAAAATAAATAAACATTTAAATAAATAAATAAACAAACAAACAAATAAATAAATAAAAATAAAATTATTATGTATATCTTGAGTCGTGTTGCTCAGGAGATATCTTCCTACACAGCAAAAAGACAAGCCTTCTTTCTTTCTTTAATATCTGCTCTGGTTCAAGCAATGTGTGCAGTGTCAACAGAAATAAATCCACAGGCATCCCACGAGCACCTACTAGAAGCTCCACACCACCCCAAACTCTGGGAAAGGGTATAGTCATCAGCCAGTTAGTCTTCCGGTAAGATGGAAAATTCTGGAAAGTAACCTAGCAGCAGATTTATGGCATTGTGAATCCAAGCTCTTACAAAAGTTCTCATATATTCCTTTGCCTTTGTAACTATTACACTTTTAATGAAACTGATAAGCATAAATTCTCAAAGTCAGTTTGATAGCAGTTGTCAAGAACTATAAAAATAGTCCACCCTTTGACCCTGTATTTTCTGTTCAAGGCATTTTCCCTATAGACATAATGCAGATAAATACTTACTTAAAAGGATTTTGTTATTATGTTATTAATAGTGGGAAAAAAATTGATAATTACCTAACCAATGTTAGGGATATTGCTAAGTAAAGGGTGGTACCTCCATAATGTGGAAAGTCACTTAGCCATTTGAAGTTGTGCTTTTCAAAAAATACTTTACAAACAGGAAATGTTAGGGAAAAACACGTTAAATAACTAAAAGCAGGACATATAATAGCTTATGATTGAATTCAAGTTCTTTACTTGGGTCTCTTGCATTGTAGGCAATAACTCTCTGACACATCCCTATTCTGTCTTGATCCCCCATCTTCTGGATCCTTCTGCTGTCCCCACATCTTTTTATTCTAATTTCCCATAAAATTTCACCTTTTGCCACCAGCCTAACTGAATATATTTTTTGAACTCATATTTTATTTTTTGAACTCATTGAACTTTATTTTTGAACTTTTTGAACATTATTTTTTGAACTCACATTGAATCTAGTTCAAGATCCCAAACATTAGTAAGAATGCCTCAAATTAAGCATTGTTAGTGTTCCCCTTGCCCCTTGTGGTACAAGAGCCTCAGGGTTTACTTGGTACTGAGGAAAATGAAATGATAGAAGATGCCCCTTTTTCAAGCATAGCAGTACACTCATTACTTCTCCTACACAAAAACCATTTTCACTGGTCAATATTTATTGATTCTTCCACTGTGCCATGCAATGAGCTAAATGCATTTTCTTACTCATCACAACAACCTCCTAACAAAGGTGGCCAGTATCCCCATTTATCACTCGCTTGCAGTATAACTTAGGAGTCACATGCCTTTTTTGATGATCAGCTTTCTCTTATGAAGCAAGATGAAATCCCAAGTCTGACATTTTATTTTTCTCCTTCTTTACTACATATAAAAATGTTTAAAAAAAAAAAAAAGAGAGGGACTGTAATAAAGGAGGGAGAAGGATTCCATTGTGTAAATTGGCCCTATTTTTCTGAACTGACCATGTATTTAGGTCATTTACTGGCCAAAAGAAACTTTATTTCTTGTTCACCATACTGTGATCTTGGGACACATTGGGACCATGAGAAATCCTCTAGATAAATAGACACAGTCAAATTCTTGGAGACTTCCTGATCACTGCAAGATCATGGTTTCTGAACACAATGTCTCATTAACATGAACCAAGTATCTGCTTCCAAGGCCGGGGCAGGAAAAGTGAGATTGGGACATTGTGTGCCAGGAAGTAAATATTACCATCAGAAGTTGGTGGGTGGGGGCTGGACGTAAAATGACAGAGAAGTAGGGTGACCCTAAGCTTGCCTCCTCCCTCAAACACAGCTAGATAAATATCAAATCACTCTGAACACCCAAGAAATTAAATGGAAGTCTTAGAGAACAAAGCAGTACATACTAGAAAAAATGACCCAGTATAAGGGGTCTGTGTAGAGTTCATGGGAGAAAAAAGTCACGGGCACTTCCCAGGGAATGGAGCCCTGACCATGGTGGAATTAGTGAGAGAGAAAAGGAAGAGAGAGAAGGTGCAGAAAAAGAAAGAGTGAAAACACACACAGAGGGCTACACAAGAAAACCATTCCCCAAAACCTTCCATGTGGAAAAAGGAGAGGGTTACAATACCACCAGTTTCCTATAAACAAGGGAACACAGATTCCAAAGTTCAGAGGTCTGTGACATGACCGTGATCATGCCTGGGAAGGTGAGCTGTGCACCAGTGGGAGACAAGAGCTGAGCCCCAGCAGCAGGAAGTCTGAGGATCCCCAGGGTCACATGGGGAGAAGCAGTTCCCCTGCTTAGAGTGCATTTGGTAGAGGTGATACAGCCTCTCCACAGGCAAAGGACCCTGGAAGTCCCTTTGAGCTGTCCCACTTATGAGTATAGGGAACAAAGACACTGGCAGAGGTCTACAAACCCTGACACTGGATGTGTGTTGCAATTTACCATAAACTCTGATACACTACATGATCACACAGCTGTTTTCTGGGACAAGCTAGCACCAGTCACAGCTGGAAGTACATTTGAGAGAGGTGATACCACCTCTCCACAGTCAAAGGACCTTGCAGGCACCATCCAGCTGTCCCCTCTCCAGTACAGGAACAGAGACATCGACTGAGGGCAATTCCCAGTGCTGGCCTTGTGTTGTGATTTACCATATAAACTCTAATCCACTGTGCTATCGCATGGCTGTATTCTGCAACAAGCTGCACCAGTCACAATACAGGGAGATCTTCTCCCAGAGGATAAGTGCCGTCCACACCTTGGGTGTCTCTGAAGTGTGGGGTTTTGAAACAAAGCTGCCCCTGAGGTAAAATACAGGAGTGCTAGCCTGTTTGGGAGGCAAACAGCTCCAACACAGACAAGATGAAGGTGGGGATCAGATGGAAACCAGGGACACAGGCAGGGTAACTGCGCATCTGCGAGGGCTTACTGAGGAAGAGTGGCGCACGTTTCCTGCTCCAAGAGGAGAGAATGGGGTGAAGCCATTATCCCACCCACCAGCTTGATCCACCACAATGAACTAAACAGAGCCACCAAGTGAAGAAGGGAACTGCTACACCAAGCCCCGCCCCCTGTGCCCTGCAGGCACATCCCCACAGGGGCAATTTCACCTGAGAAACAGAGCAGCAGGCCTTTCCCCAATAGACCAGTACAAACCCCTTGTCCACACCAAGTCAAAGGATCATAGAGTGCTACAAAGCTTCAGCTCTAGGGTAAAAAAGATCTAGTGTCTTTTGGGGGTTTTTTGTTGGTTGGTTGGTTGGTTGGTTAAGTTTCTTTTTGGTTTTTTTGCTTTTGTTTTTGTGCTTCTTTTTGTTTGTTTTGTTTGATACAGAAAGCAAATTTTTATTTGTTTAAATTTTTATATTTTTATTATTTCTTATTTTATATATTTTTTTTAATTTTTAATTTTTTTTCCTTTTTTTTCTTTCTTTCTACCTTTTTTTCTGTTAAGCTTCTTGTGACAAGCAGACCAAAACACATCCAGTATCTAGCTTCCTTTATGTATTTTATCTTATTTTTTTATTTTTTCTTTGATTTTTTAATTTTTAATTTGCATTATTTTGCATTTATTTTTCTTTCTCTCCAAAATGACAAAATGGAATATTTTACCCAAAAAGAAAGAATAGGAAGAAATAACAGCTAGAGATTTAATTAATGCAGATATAAGTCAGATATCTGAATTAGGATTTAAAATAGCAATTATAACAATACTAGCTGCCTTGAAAAAAGCATAGAAGACACTAGAGAATCTCTTATTGCAGAGATAAAAAACTATAATCGAGTCAGTCTGAATATAAAAATTCTATGACTGAGATGCAATCCCAAATGGAGACCATAAAAACAAGGCTGCACAAAGCAGAGGAGCAAATCAGTGATATAGAAGATAAAATTACAGAAAATAATGAAGCTGAAAAGAAGAGGGAAGGGCAAGTCATGGACCACAAAGGCAGACTTAGGAAACTCTGAGACCAATTAAAATGTAACAACATTCATATCATAGGAGTCCCAGAAGACAGAGAGAGAGGAAATGGGGCAGAAGGTTTATTTGAACAAATTATAGCTGAAAACTTCCCTAATCTGGGGAAGGACACAGACATCAAAATCCAAGAAGCACAGAGAACTCCTATTAAATTCAACAAAAGCCAATCATCTTGACATCTAGGTGGCTCAGTCGGTTTGGCATCTAACTCTCAATTTTGGCTCAGGTCATGATCTCACAGTTTGTGGGTTCAAGTCCCAAGTGAAGCTCTTTGCTGTGTCAGCACAGAGCCTACATGGAATTCTCTCTCCCTCTCTCTCTGCCCCTTCCTCACTCATTCTCTCTCTCTCTCTCTCTCTCTCTCTGTTTCTCTCTCTCTCAAAATAAATAAACTTAAAAAAAAATTTAAAAAGCTGTTCATCACCAAGGCATATCATAATCAAATTCACAAAATACACAGACATGGAAAGAATCCTGAAAGCAGCGAGAGGAAAAAAGTTGTTAATCTACAAGGGAAAACAGATCAGGTTTGCAGCACATCTGTTCACAGAAACTTGGCAGGCCAGAAGGGAGTGGCAAGAAATATTCAGTATGCTAAATGGGAAAAATATATAGCCAAGAATTCTTTATCCAGCAAGACTGTCATTCAGAATAGAAGAGAGAGTTTCTCAGACAAACAAAAACTAAAGGAGTTCATGACCACTAAACCAGCCCTGCAAGAAATTTTAAAGGAGACCCTTTGAGTGGAAGAAAAAAAAAAAAAAAACTACCAAAGCAACAAAGACAAGAAAGGACTGGAGAACATCATCAGAAACACTAACTCTACAGGTAACACAATGGCACTAAATTCTTATCTTTCAATAATCACTCTGAATGTAAATTAACTAAATGCTCCAATAAAAAGACATGGGATATCAGAATGGATATATATATGTATATATATATACATATACTACATGTATATACACACACTGCCTACAAGAGGCTCATTTTAGACCTAAAGTCACCTGCAAATTGAAAGTGAGGGGATGGAGAACCATCTATCATGCTAATGGAAACCAAAAGAAGCCCAGAGTAGCCATACATATATCAGACAAAATACATATTAAAAGAAAGACTGTAACAAGAGATGGAGAAGGGCACTATATCATAATTAAGGGGTCTATCCATCCAGATCTACTAATTATAAATATTTATGCCCCAACTTGGAAGCAGCCAAATATATAATCATTTAATAACAAACAAAAACAAACCCACTGATAATAATACAATAATAGTAAGGAATTTAACACACCACTTACAACAATGGACAAATCATCTAAGCAGAAAATCAACAAGGAAACAATGGCTTTGAATGACACACTGGACCAGATGGACTTGACTGATAGAACATTTCATCCTAAGGCAGCAGAATACCCATTCTTTTAGAGTGCACATGAAACATTCTCCAGAATAGATCACATACTGGGTCATGAATAAGTCCTCACAGGTACAAAAAGATCAAGATCATATCATGCATATTTTCAAATCACAACGCTATGAAATTTGAAGTAAATCACAAGAAAAAAATTGAAAGGCCCTCAAATATATGGAGGTTAAAAAACTTCCTACTAAAGAATAAATGGGTTAACCAGGAAATTAATGAAGAAATTAAAAAATACATGGAAACAAATGAAAATGAAAACATGATGGTCCAAAACCTTTAGGATGCAGCAAAGGCTGTCCTAGGAGGAAAGTACATTGCAATTCAGACCTATCTCAAGAAGCAAGAAAGGTTCCAAATACACAACCTAAGCTTTCACCTAAAGTAGCTAGAAAAGAAAGAACAAATAAAGTCTAGCACCAGCAGAAGAAGGGAAATAATAAAGATTAGAATGGAGAAAAATGATATAGAAACAACAACAACAAAAAAAAACTGGTAGAAAAGATCAACAAAACTAATAGCTGGTTCTTTGAAAGTATTAACAAAATTGATAAACCCCTAGCCAGACTTACCAAAAAGAAAAGAGAAATGACCCAAATAGATAAAAATCATGAATGAAATAGGAAAAATCATAACTAACACAACAGAAATACAATTATAAGACAATATTATGAAAAATTATATGCCAACAAACTGCGCAGTCTGGAAGAAATAGACAAATTCCTAGAAACTCAGAAACTAATGAAACTGAATAAGGAAGAAATGGAAAATTTGAAAACATCCATTATCACAAAGAAATTGAATCAGTAATCAAAAATCTTCCAACAGGTCTGCCTGGGTGGCTCAGTCAGTTGACAATCCAACTCTTGATTTCAGCTCAGGTTATTATCCCAGGGTCATGGGATGGAGACCTGTGTCAGGCAGAGCATGGAGCCTGCTTAAGATTCTCTCTTTCTGTCTCTCTGCCCTTCTCCCCTGCTGTCTCTCTCTCTCTCTCTCTCTCTCTCTCTCTCTCTCTCTCTCTGAAAAAAAAAAAGAGAATCTCTCAACAAACAAGAGTCCTGGGCAAGATGGCTTCCCAGGGGAATTCTACCATACATTTAAAGAAGAGTTAATACCTATTCTTCTCAAACTGTTCCAAAAAATAGAAATGGAAGGAAAACTTACAAGCTCATCTATGAAGCCAGCATTACCTTGATGCCAAAACTAGATAAAGAACCCACTAAAAAGGAAAATTATAGGCTGATATTCCTGAAGAACATAGATGCAAAAATTCTCAACAAGATATTAGCAAATTGAATTCAATAGTACATTAAAAGAATTATTCACTATGACCAAGTAGGATTTATTCCTGGGCTGCAAGTCTGGTTCAATATTCACAAGTCAATAAACATATGCACCACATTAATAAAAGAAAGGATAAGAACTGTATGATCCTGTCAATAGATGCAGAAAAGGCATTTGACAAAATACAGCATCCATTCTTGATAAAAAAAAAAAAAAACCCTCAACAAATTAAGGATAGATGGAACATACCTCAACATCATAAAGGCCAAATACAAAAGACCCAAAGTTAATATCATCCTCAATGGGGAAAAACTGAGAACATTTCCCCTAAATTCAGGAAAAAGACAAGAATTCCCACTCTCACCATTACTATTTAATATAGTACTGGAAGTCTTAGCCTCAGCAATCAGAAAACAAAAAGAAATGAAATTCACCCAAATTGGCAAGGAACAAGTCAAACTTTCACTATTTGCAAATGACATGATACTCTATATAGAAAACCCAAAGACTCCACCAAAAAATTGCTAGAACTAATACATGAATTCAGCAAAGTCACAAGATATAAAATGAACGTGCAGAAATCTGTTGCATTTCAATACAACAATGATGAAGCAGGAGAAAAAGAAATAAGGAATTTATCCCATTTGTAATTGTACCAAACACATTAAGATACCTAGGAATAAACCTAACTACAGGGGTAAAGGATGTGTACCTGGAAAACTATAGAAGTTGAAGAAACAGGTTTAAGAGGACACAAAGAAATGGAAAAGCATTCCATGCTTATGGATTGAAAGAATAAAGTCTTAAAATGATCTACACATTTAATGCAGTCTACACATTTAATGCAATCCCTATCAAAATACCACTAGCATTCTTCACAGAGCTATAACAAACAATCCTAAAATTTGTATAGAACTGAATTGTATAGAATCCTAAAATTTGTATAGAACAAAAGAACCTGAACAGCCAAAGCAATTCTGAAAAAGAAAAACAAAACTGGAGACATCATGATTCTGGATTTCAAGCTATATTCCAAAGCTGTAGTCACCAAGACAGGATGGCACTGGCCCAAAAACAGACACATAAATCAATGGGGCAGAATAGAAAACCCAGAAATGGACCCACAACCCTATGGTCAACTCATCTTTGACAAAGCAGGAAAGAATATCCAATGGAAAAAGTCTCTTCAACAAATGGTTTTGGGAAAACTGGACAGCAACATGCAGAAGAATGAACCTGGACCACTTTCATACACAAAAATAAATTCAAAATTGGTGAAAGACTTAAATTTGAGACAGGAAACTGTCAAAATCCTAGAGAAAAACATAGGCAACAACCTCTGTGACCTCGGCCAAAGCAACTTCTTACTAGACACATTGCCAAAGGCAAGGGAAAAAAAGCAAACATAAACTATCGGGCTTCATTAGAGATAAAAAGCTTCTGCCCAGTGAAGGAAACAATCAGCAAAATTAAAAGGCAGCCTATGGAATGGGAAAAGATATTTGCAAATGACATATCAGATACATGGCTAGTACCCAAAATCTATAAAGAACTTGTCAAACTTGACACCCCCCCCAAAAAAATAATGCAGTTAAGAAAGGGGCAAAAGACACAAATAGATACTTTTCCAATGAAGACATCCAGATGGCTAACAGACACATAAAAAGATGCTCAACACCACTCATCATCAGGGAAATACGAATCAAAACCACGATAAGCTACCACCTCACACCTGTCAGAATAGCTAAAATTAACAACACAAGAAACAAGAGGTGTTGGTGAGGATGTGGAAAAAGGGGAACCCTCTTGCATTGTTGATAAGAATGCAAACTGGTGCAGCCACTCTTGAGAACAGTATGGAAGTTCCTCAAAACACTAAAAATAGAACTACCTGGGATGCCTGGGTGGCTCAGTCAGTTAAGCGTCCAACTTCAGCTCAGGTCATGATCTCCCAGTTTGTGGGTTCAAGCCCTGTGTTGGACTCTATGCTGAAAGCTTGCTTAGAGCCTGGAGCCTGCTTCAGATTCTTTGTCTCCTTCTCTCTCTGTGTCTCTCCCACTTGTGCTCTGTCTCTGTCTTCAAAAATAAATAAATGTTTTAAAAAATTTTTAAATAGAACTATTCCACTATCCAGCAATTACACTATTAGCTATTTACCCAAAGGATACAAAAATACAGATTTGAAGGGGTACATGCATCCCAATGTATATAGCAGCATTATCAACAATAGCCAACTTTTGTAGCAACGTGGATGGAACTGGAGAGTGTGATGCTAAGTGAAATAAGCCATACAGAGAAAGACAGATACCATATGGTTTCACTCTTATGTGGATCCTGAGAAACTTAACAGAAACCCATGGGGGAGGGGAAGGAAAAAAAAAAAAGAGGTTAGAGTGGAAGAGAGCCAAAGCATAAGAGACTGTTAAAAACTGAGAACAAACTGAGGGTTGATGGGGGGTGGGAGGGAGGGGAGGGTGGGTGATGGGTATTGAGGAGGGCACCTTTTGGGATGAGCACTGGGTGTTGTATGGAAACCAATTTGACAATAAATTTCATATATTAAAAAAAAAAAAAAACAATAGCCAAACTATGGAGAGAACCCAAATGTCCATCAACTGATGAATGGATAAAGAAGATGTGATCTATATATACAATGGGATATTACTCAGCCATCAAAAAGAATGAGATCTTGCCATTTGCAATAATGTGAATGGAGCTAGAATGTATTAATCTACGTGAAATAAGTCAGAGAAAATCAAGTACCACATGATTTCACTCATATGTGGAATTTAAGAAACAAAACACATGAACATATGAAAGGGGGAGGAAAGGAGACAGGGAAACAAGCCACAAGAGACTCTAATGATGGAGAACAAACTAAGGGCTGATGGAGGGAAGAGGGTGGGAGATGGGCTAGATGGGTGAGGGGTATTAAGGAGGGGACTTGTAATGATGAGCCCTGGGTGTTGTATGTAAATGATGAACCACTGAATTCTACTCATGAGACCAATGTTGCACTGTGTTGGTTAACTAAAATTTAAATTTAAAAAATGTTGATGGAAATATATCAAAAGCACAAAACATCAGCTTTCTTTAGCCATAAGTGGTAAAATTTACAAAATTAATTACAGTTGTTTTTTTTTTAAAAAAACATGAGTACTTATTCATATAAAGATAATAGATAGATGACTGATAGATGATGATGATGATAGATAACAGATGATGGATAGATAGATAGATAGATAGATAATGTCTTTATACATGCATGAAAGAGATAAAGCAACTGTAATAAAATTTTGACAGTTGGGGGATCTCAATGATAGGTAGATAAGTATTTTTTCTCTATTCTTGCAAATTCTATGTAGGCTTCAGATTGTTAAAAAATCTGAATTTTTTTTTAATTTAAGGGAGGAACTGAACCAAGTGAGTTTGTTCTTGAATGACTGTCAACTATGGACTTCAAATAGTCTCTGAAAATAAGAAGATTTTATCTCTCTTTAAAACCAAGGGATGCAATAGTCACTGATGGATTAAATCCCACCCTGATCATTCACGTCATTTTTGAAATTTAATTAACTCTTTCACAGCTTTCATGTTCCATTTTGTCACAATGTTAAATTTTTCCACCTTAATTCCTATAAAAGGTAAATTATTTTGATATGATGCATAGTATGTATCTCTACTAGTAAGTTCCTAATGCTATGTTCAAGGCTTATATAATAGTGGTGCTGAAAATAAGGGGAAAAAATGCTTGAACTCAAAAATGACCAATAAATTTCTTTCAATATATATTTTCAGAACACCTCCAGAGCCTCCATAATCACCTATCATAGAAATCACCATAGTGGATTCCTGTGTCCATGCAGGAAGACCAGTCTAGATTTTGCCTGCAGAGGAACTTGCTCTGGCAGGTCAAATCTTCCTTCTTCACTGTGAGTCACACTCAAACGTGTGCAAACACACACACACACACACACACACACACACACACACTCATACACATGGACTTGGGGGAAGCAGCATCAAGATCTTGTAAAGCACAATGCTAGTTTTTTCTTCACCTAAAGAGAAATACTTTATTAATCTCTGAAAGGTCTGCAGAAAGGACCGGGGGGAAAGAATGGAGAAAACAGAGAAGGAGAAAAAGAAGGGTATAGGCCGAGATGAAGGAGAAAAGGAAAAGGAGAGAAGAAACGTCAAGACAACAGATGTGGGACGGCATTTGTTTTAATAAATCAGCGCGTTACAATAACATATGCCCACAAACTTGATCCTACACATGCACGGGGTGGGGAGTACTTAGGAAGACTGTGTAAGTACCTACAATGGTGGCAACTGCCTCCTGGAGGCCAAATGACATTACAGGAGGTTCACCAAACCTGGGGACCATGGCCCAGAGTCTCATGAAACCACATGGTAAACTCACAGAATCTTCCAACACTGAGATGAGACTGCAGTGGATAGTACTGAGTGGGAAGCAAAGCTGCCGGGAAGTGTTAATAAAAGTGTGGTGACCAGTGAGGTGAAGCCACTTGAAGCACGACCGCCAGGGCATGCATTTACTCTTTAATATTAGAGAGTAGATGCAAACCGTCTCCATCCTCATCACCACTTTTGAGTCTCGTAATCCCTGGCACAATATTTAATATATCCAACCTCTCAGAATCTGATTTCTCCTGCCTGAGGAATAGAGCCAGGAGCATTGTCACATTCTACTCTGCTAAGAAGTAGGTAAAGTGAGGTAAGTAAATCTGATGGATACGTGCAAATGCTTCACAAATGTCTCTTTTTTGTCATGTGTTCTCTCCACAATGTACCTGGGAGGCCAGCTAAAGGCCCCTGGCAATCCTGAAACTCATTTCATTCTCCTGATCATTCATTCATGCGTTTATCTATGTGCTGAACAAATGTTTCATGAGGACCTAATACTAGGCTGGACTCTATACACAGGGTGATGAACCAAACAGGCAAAAGCCCTTCCCCATCCCCCGGACCTTAGAATTTAATCCCCAGCTCTCTCCCCTGGCCTCCCCGTTCTCTTCCTTGGCCGGTAGAACATGGATTCTTGGGTGTTCATGTTTTCTTTCTCAAGAACCCGTCTCCTTTCTCCTTTCTCCCTGTGAGAGCAAGCAGCAGTTGAGACCACGCAAGAGTCTGTGAGAAGAGGAGGCCACGCTGCCTCTGTAGAATTGGGTCCCTGGCAGGAGCAGGGCCAGCCAAACACCAGCTGACAGGGACCAGCTGGGTGCTGGGAGTGTCTGTGACTGAGGCAGTCCTTCCTGAATGTTGGCTTTCAGACAATGAGACTCGTCAAAGCCAAAGCACCAGTAGCTAATTGGGATGACTTTCAAACAAACTGTTGAAATGATAAAGAACTTGAGAACAGTTGTCTTGGGAAAATGGGTGTGTGTTTCATGCAGTCGCTCCATTCACACACAGCCAGGGTGTGCCCCAAGCCAAATGAACCCTTCTGGAAAGCAGATCGCAGGTGATAAGAGCAGCTACACTCACATGCACTTATATAATGTCAGTCCTCCAGGAGCTCAAAGCACTTTATAAACAGATAGGTAGGTAGATAGCAACTAATCATAGCAAGTCTGCAGAAGAATTGACTCCCCTGTACTCAGTCCTACATGCTGTGTGATTCTGCGGTTAATAAGAATAGTTTCAGGAGCGCCTGGGTGGCTCAGTCGGTTGAGCGGCCGACTTCGGCTCAGGTCATGATCTCACGGTCTGTGATTTCGAGCCCCGTGTCGGGCTCTGTGCTGACAGCTCGGAGCCTGGAGCCTGTTTTGGGCTCTGTGTCTCCCTCTCTCTGACCCTCCCCCGTTCATGCTCTGTCTCTCTCTGTCTCAAAAATAAATAAACGTTAAAAAAAATTAAAAAAAAAAAATAAGAATAGTTTCACACTGGGGGCACCCAGTTGGCTCAGTCAGTTAAGCATCCAACTCCAGATTTTGGCTCAGGTCATGATCTCACAGTTCCTAACTTCGAGCCCTGCTTCAGGCTGTGCTGCTGACAGTGCAGAGCCTGCTTGGGATTTTCTCTCTCTCTCCCTCACTCTCTGTCCCCCCCCCCCCATGTGCACTCTCTCTCTCTCTCTGTCTTTTAAAATAAGTAAAATAAACTTTAAAAATAGATGATTTTCATCTTTTTCCTAAAAAGACAATGCTTTACTTTTGAGGACATTACTATAGGATTGTGCATAAGATAGCCCTTTTGTGTTAATTTATGACATTGCAGAGCTGGAGAATGTTCTCTGATTGACTTAAACAGAGGCCAGTAGCCTGGAGAAGAGATTCCATGTGCTAAAAGGTGGTTCAGACAACCAAGCTGCTGAGAGTTTGAGGAAGAACATTCAACCTGCTTCTTCAGTCTGTAATTTATACTTTGGTATTTCCTTTCACTACTTCAGTTGCTGAGCTGATACATCCTTGTCTCTTGTTCTTGCCTATTTACCTATCTTCCCGCTTCCTCTAAGAAAAGAATATTTCTGTAAAGGAGCCCTATCTGTCACTCACAAGTGTTCATCAAATACTTGCTATGGCTGAATAATGTGCTGACTCAGACAAAGAGAATAACACCAGTGGCTAACATTTATAGAGAATTTCATACATGCCAAGCATTGTCTTAAGCACTTTATATGAATTAGCACAAGTAATCTTCACAAAAGAAAATCTATGAGGTTTTCAGTGTTATTACCATAAGACCTATTTTACAAATGGGGAAACAGAGTCTTGGGAAAATTAAGGCATTGGTCCATGTTCACAGCACTAGAAACAATAGTCCTGGATTTTGAATCCTGGGGGAAGTCTAACACTACAAAGAAACTAAATGCTCAAGGGTTGAGGGTAGGGGAGGTGCATTCCCTTCCCTTGTTTTGATTTTAGCACCTCTCCGGGCAAAGAAAAGGAAGCATCATCTCCTTATCTCCAGGTTGTCTACCATGGCAACCAGAAAGTAATTAAATTCTCTGCAAATCTTCAATGAATTGTGTAAAGGCAAGAAAGACCTCAAAAGAACTTGTACCAGCTTCTGACAAGTTCCAGGCTGAGAGGTGGGGGCCCTGGATTCTGAAG
Organism: Panthera uncia; assembly: GCF_023721935.1. Taxonomy (NCBI): domain Eukaryota; kingdom Metazoa; phylum Chordata; class Mammalia; order Carnivora; family Felidae; genus Panthera; species Panthera uncia. Next base: position 12,264,209 of record NC_064808.1, on the reverse strand, counting down.
GGCCTGCATTGGTCTAACCTGCCTGACCCAGGATGCCACCTTGAGTCTCCCAAGTAACTGAATGCTGACATTCAAGTCACAGTAACCCCTATTCTGACCTCCTATGGAGTAATGATATCAAAAAAGACTCATATTATCTTGGGGTGCCCGGGTGGCTCAGTTGGTTAAGCATCTGACTTCACTCAGGTCATGATCTCACAGTTCATAGGTTCAAGACCCCCGTCCAGCTCTGTGCTGACAGCTGGGAGCCTGAAGCATGCTTCTGATTCAGTGTCGGCCCCTCTCTGCCCTTTCTCTGCTTGTGCTCTCTCTTCTCTCTCTCTCAAAAATATAAATAAACATTAAAAAATAAAATTAAGGAAAGACTCACATTGTTTTTAAAGATGCCAGAAAGGTCGGGAGACACAATGCCAGCCCACAGAAGCTCCACAGGCTGGATGGATAGATCTGTAAATACACGAATGACTGACCCTCCCCTGGTAAAAGATGCTAGTATTTCAAAAAAATTCATTGTGGGATTGACATCTCAAATGTTGACTCATATCCTTAAAGGATTATCTTCTTGTAATCAAAGTAATCTTGAACATTCCCACCGATATGAGGTGTTTACCTCTTTTTCCACAAGGAAGACTTAGAATATGATGAGGAAGATAGTTACTGAGGAGCAATCCATCTGCTCTCTATGAGTCTGGGAATAGCCCCTCCAACTTTGGAGAAGATTTGGACACAGTCACATACACCCATATTCTGACAGACTTGCATCCATTCTGAAAAGGAGTGTGTGCTGAGAACTGAGCGTGCTGAGGGCTTTTGTTGGGAAAAACCTCCATTACCAATACTTTCTGAGCCTTACAAACACCTTGCACATAAAGCAGGAGCAAAGCCATGCCAATTACTTTATTCAAAGAGATTCTGGTCCCAACTAGCAAAGGCTCGTGTGCTCTCCATCTGTGACGAGGCCAGCATAAGAAATCATTCTAACCTATCCCCTGACCCACAAGAGATCCCTCTGGGGAGGACATGTGCATGCCAGTTGGCCAGCAATAGTCCTAGAGCTGTTTACGCACAAACTGCTCAGAAAGCAATTGTTACACCTCCCTGTGAAATGAAGTAAGGACAGTTTCTCTCCCTTTCCATACACTGAAAAACTTGAAGTGTTGCCAGAGTCCATCAGTTTCAACATCTCATGTTATAGATGAGGAAACAGTCCCAGTGAATGAGCAAGACTTGCAGTAGTTGGGGACCAAGCTGGGACTTGGTCACTGATGTCAGATGTACTTTCTTTCTCAACTCCATACCACTTCCTTCTTTCTTATCTACTCCCTTTATTTTTTGTCTCATTTCCTGCTCTCTCTTTGCTGCTCTCCTCCTCCCCCCGCTTTCTTCCACAGAATTGAGTAAAACAAAAATGGAGTCCACTGGGAACCAGTCCCTCCTGAAAGAAGGTAGAACAGAACTCCTAGCCTAGAAAGTCCCAGATGTCAGACCCTTTGTTTTGGAGGTGAAAGGGGAAGAATCAAGAAAGACTCACTTTCCCCAGTCTCAAACACCCCCAGTCTCTTCTCCTGGGCCTTAGTAATGATGTTCTTTTTAATGAAAACATTTTTTAAAAAACAAATAAAATGAAGTGAGGGCCAGACACAGGTAACTACATTCCAAAGCAAGAATAAAACATGTACAATAAAAATAATAACAGCAGCTTCATCTATTAAACATTTCCAGGTATTAGGCACTAAACTAGCTTCTTCCAATATATAAAATAATTTAATCCTCTTTACAAATTCATAAGTACACATCTGTTCACCCCATTTTGTAGAATAAAAAACCTGATGCACAGAGACAGTAAGAATCTTGTGTAACAATACTCAGCTTAGATATTTCTGGATCCAGTTTCTTGTTTCTAGTATTATAAAGTCTCCCACACTCCAAAACAAACAAGCACAAAAGCTTTAAAGGAATGAGTAGCTATCTTTATAGTCGACTTGATATCCAAGCAAGTACAGACAGGAAATGAATGATTACAGAGGCCCTGCTGTGCACTGAGTGTTTTCAATGCCAACACCAATGGGAGGATGTGAAATTCTTTGGTTATCTCCCCCAACACACACACACACACAAACACACACACACACACACACACACACACACACACACACTTCCCACCAGTGTATTTGCATTGTGTAATATAGCAAAAGGACATTATCTCAAGCTTACATAAAGGGCCAGCCAACCCCCCGGACAAGCCCCATACCTGCCCTAGACAAATTTACAATCAGAATATTGTCTTCAAACTTCAATTTTATTGAAATTCTGCAGGTAACCTGAATGTATGTGTATAACCTACAAATATGAAATGTCTATATGTCAGGTTTATGAAACTTCCACACAGAAATCATGGAAACTACTGAGGGTTTCTGTAAATACCACAGTGTTTATGTTAACTTAATGAAATCCTGAGAATAGTGTTTCTTTCATTATACAGATGGGAAAACTAAAGCCCAGAGAAGTAAGGTGATTTGCATGACGCTCTATAGCTAATACATGATAGACAGAAATATGACCACAGGTTCATCTAGTTCCAAACTTCATGTTCTTTATTTTTTTATCGGGTCCCTATTTTTTTAAACAAAAAACTGCTTTCTCTGAACTATAAAGTAACATGTATTTATTTGTAGAAAATCTCGGAAAAAGTATTAAAAATAAAAATGAAAAAGTGTTTCAATATCACTATAATCTAAGCTAATGCCAACACTTTGACATTTTTATTTCCAATCACATACTATTCAGTAAATAGAATTTTGCTATTTTTTTCACTTTTTATATTGTAAACATGAGTCCATGCAATTAAAAATTCTATAAAAACTAACTTTTAATATGTATATAATATCAATATGTACATAGTTTATCAGCCTTCTTCCTTATTGCTGGTCATTTAGGCCATCTCTGATTTTAACCATTATAAAAAGTACAAGAACAAAACCCTTAGTATATAAATCTGGGGCTGAATTACTGATGATTTACTTAGGACTGATTTCCAAGTATGAAAATGGACATGTTCTATCATTTCATGCTGCTGCTTTTTTTTAAAACTAACACCCTCCCCACAACATCCACTACACTACCCCAAAATCTCTCCTCTGACTCATTTCTAAACCACTGAGTCAAGTTATTGTTATATATGTCTAGACCCTAGGTTTGGAGAATGCAAGGGGGAAAAGTCAGATATCTGGAATCAGGAAGTCTGGATCCATGCACCAATTCACTTGTTACCAAAGTGATTCTGACATATTACCTGAGGCCTTCAGCCCATGTTTCCTCACCTGGAAAACGAGACTGGTTTTCTACCAGGTACTACTAATAGTACCTCCCTCAGAAGACTGATGTGAGGATTAAATCAGATAAAGCAACGGCTTTATCAGATTAAATCAGATGTGACAATGGCTTCGTAAATCATCATGCAATCTGGCAAACATCTGTTGCTATCACCTTTAGACGTGTGACAGATTTAGACGGCTTTCAAAGAATAAAGAGAAAAACTAGTTTCCCACTCATTGCTGTTTTTGATGCATTTAAACCTTGCTTTCAAAAAATATTGCTTAAAAAAATGAAAACCCTAGGGAGAAATAACAGCTGTCATACAGAATATCCCCCAAGTCCCCCAAGCATTCGTGTCATCCTGGAGATTTTGATAGCTTTTGTTCACACGTGGAATTAACAAACCTAAATGTCTCTATCCACAGGCATGCCAGAGAGCTGGGGAACCCAACTCCATGGAGTGGCAGTGTAGGACAGCCCTGTGACTTGAGTCTTGCCCAGCAGCCCTGGGGCGGGCCACAACTTTCAGACCAACTGTGATTGGTCCAAGCTCTTTACCAGGGGACATTTAATGATGAAAGAGGATGCTGCTAAGACATCAGCCCGCAGAGAGAAGGAAGGTGACCAAGCCTCTAGCAGGGCAGAGAAAATCAGGACAGACAGAGAAGTGTGGGGCTGGGGATGAGCTCACTGTCAGGATGGTGAAGAGATAACTAGGTTAAAAAGTTTTCTGTGCAGGCATCACACTGCAGTAGAAGAAGAAGGAAGGAAAAGTGTCATTTTATGGTCTAATCAGAGGCAAATATTAGAAATTTCAGGAGCCAACCCGGAAATCAGAGGGGTACAATGACGACAAAGCTTGAAGAAAAGCATGCAGGTAATGGGGACCTTGTAGGAGAGGGTCAGCCATACCTGGGTGAGAAGTATCAAGAGAATGGGAAACCAGTAGCAAATGGGAGAGGTGAGATCTCTGTAAAGCAGGAGGCAAATGGAAAGTGTGGCGTGCCCAGAAAAAGTCTCAACATGTACAGCTGGCAAGAGATCCAGAAACACAATCAGAAGGCTGATCAGTGGCTGGTGATCAATCGCAAGGTCTACGATGTTACTGCCTGGGCCAACAAGCATCCAGGGGGGAGCCGAGTCCTCAACCACTATGCTGGGGAAGATGCCACGGTAAGGAACTCAAAGCTCTGCCTTCTCCCTTCTGACTGGTGGGTGGCTGGGACTTGGCTCTCTTTCCCAAAGCATTTGAGTACGTGCTCAAACTCCACAATTGCTCATCTCCTCCCAAACCAATTTTTCAGGATTCCTATCCAGCAAGAACCTGAAACCAAATAAGCCTCAAGGACTAGCTCATTTTGGGATGGGCTCAGATGCTGACAGTGGATACTGTTTGTGTATTTTGGATCTTGTTTTCTCTTGGTGTTGTGTTTTGAATTGGAGTCACTGTTTGCTTCCTGGTTTAGTATAGTTGACACACAACATTTCATTAGTTCAAGTGTACAATATAGTGATTCGACAACTCTATACACTAGGCTATGCTCACCACAAGTGTGGCTACCATCTGTCACTGTCTTTTAAGAAGAAAGTTACAAATGCATGAGTAAAATTTGGGAAAAATCACGTCTGTGCCCATCTAGAAATTTCTCAGACTCTTATAAATGGGGTGTGTAAAAGGAAGACGGCAATTCACATGATAGGCATCAAAATGTTAATAACAATAACACAAACCTACAATTATGGATAGTGCTTTTCTAACCCAAGTCACAGGATCAGCTCAGATGATGTGTTGGCAAAGATGCAGGCCTTCAACCACCTTGGAAATAACTGATAAACTCACTCAGCTTGAGACAGCTGAGCTGATGAATCTTTAATTTTCTGATGATGTTTATCTCTAAGAAGTTAGGGAAAAAAAACATGATTCCACATCCAACAAGGTGGAATTAATTAATAAAATAAAACCATCAGGACTTAGGATAAAATACCCATGCCACCTTGGGATTCATATCTTAAGAATGAAAATCCTGAGTGTGGCCAGCCATGTACCCTAGACTTTATGTAAGTAAATCCAAAAATGTTTGGAGAAAAGATTCTTGCAAAGGAAGATGGTTCAGGAAGGATGGGAGGCTCCAGAGGAGTTCTGACAAATGTAATACCCCATAGCTACTCAGAATTCAGGGAGCCTGAGCTTGGCAACTGGATACATGAACGTGGGAAAGTTGTTGAAATGCTCGCAGCCTCTGCTTCATCATTTGTAAAATGGAAATGACCTTACCAATCTAACTGGTTTATGGTAAATGGGACTAATGCTTGTAAAGTGTTTAGCACAATGCCAAACACTTAATAAAGTTTCATTAAATTCTAACTATTATGATTTATCTCACTGGCATCCATAGCCTCAGAGGTGTGATTATTATTTCCTGCTTACCACCAGCTTAGAAATCTTGATTATATTTGGTGTCATCTGATTGGGAACAGAGGAGCCCATGGTGGAGAAGCATCATTCTCTCTAGTGAAGGAGGCCAGGACATAAAGGACCTACAATCAGAGACTTACTCTACAACCTAAGAGGTGTTTGCAGGTTGTGCCCTGAAAGGCAACTGTGGACTAAAGAAAGTATTATCTCTGTGAGCTGACCCTCAACGCATGGCTGCACTGGCCCAGACAAGAGAACCATTCTTTTATTTACATGGAAACTCTCCTCCAAGCTTCCACCCTCCTGATAAAAGGGTAATAATGATAGTCCTTCCCACAAGATCATTAATTTACTCATTCATTTAGTCATCCATTCTAAAACCCTTGTTAAAGGCCGAGCATAATGATTAAGAGTACAGGGTTGGGAATGAAAAAGGCCTGGCTTGTATCTGAGCTCAACTACTTACTAAGAATGTCTTGAGGAGGTTGCTGAAGCTCTTGGAGCCCCGGGTCTTTTATCTAGAAAGTGGGAATAACAACACTTTCATCTTAGCCTTGTGAAAGTCAGTAGTACTTATGGTGTTTGGCACAGATTAGATACTGAGAAAATGGCAATGCTTTTGTTTTATTATTGCTTAGTTCTTCTGAGATGGGTTCTAGTTTTCTCCAAAGAAAAGATTCCATAAAACAAAATCAGCATATCTACTCCTGTTATTTCCCATCTGAGTTGTCTGATTTTTTTCAAACCATACGATTTAAAACTAATGGCACAGTGCTAATTATCACAGACTAGGCCCAGTCTTCTAATCTGATGAGAGTTTGCTGGGGAAAAGCCAGAAACAAACTGTAAATCCAAGAAGAATTGATGATATAGTTATCAATATGATAACATATGATGGGCTGTTTTGCAATTATTAAATGAGGATGACAAAGCATTTGAGGACAAGACATGCAAATGAAACAATATTTGGCCACAAGTTTCATGTAAGGCAACAGTATGTTCCAGGACCATGAAAGGAATAAATGCAATCTTGTGATGCATGTACATGAGCAGCATGTCCAGGACAAAGAAAGCAAGTTAAGTATCTTGTGTGCTGGTCAACCCACTTCTTATCTCCGGACACCACACTCTAAGTAGGACACTGAGAAACTTGAGTTCTTTCTCGTGAGGATCAAAGGACAATACGAGAGGGAAATGATGAAAAAAACTTAGAGGAAATATAGAAAAGTCCATCTAGCTATTTGGAGGACTACCATGTGGAAGACAGGAGAGTTGTGTGCAATTCCAAAAGGATGGCATGGAGCCAATGGAGGTGAGGCTAGGGCAGAAGAAGAGAGGATGTGCACAGAGGTGGAGTGAAAATAGGATTCACGTCAGGAGTAAACACCCAGGCAAAATGGGCATCTCAGCTTAGCCGCTTTCTTTTTAGGACAATATTGGCATGTAGTAAGTGCTCAGTTAGTGTCAATGACTCTCATAGCATGAGGAGGAGAGGACGAAGGGAGAGGAGGGGTAGAGAAAGAGAAAGGGGAAGGAGAGGAAGGGAGTTGAAGTCTGAGCCATGTCTTCCCCTTCTTCCTCTTTTTCCACTACACATAATGACACTTCTCTGGTCAGCATCCCTCCTCACCCCCAAACAGCACAACAAAACCAACCAGGATTTCTAAGTATTAATGAAGGAAAGTAATAATAAGTAATAATAGTTGTATCTTCTCTAGGTTGTCAACATTTCTTAAATTATCTGGTTCTCACTGGAACAATGATTCAAGTAGAAAATAGGTGGAGAAGTAGACAGAGAGAGGGGTGCTGAGGTGCTAATAGGGGAAGATGGATCATGAGGACATGCTTTCTTTCAGAAAGGCCAATCTGGCAGCCAAGTGAAAGCTGCACTGAAGAAGAGTAGCCAAAATTGGAGGAAGCCCAGGGAATATGTTGAAGATCTGAACAAGGCATTGACCACAGGAATGGAAAAGAGGGGGTGGCTGCAAAGGATGTCTAAGAGACATAATTTATAAAATGTGATGAGTGACTGGTTGAGCAACTGTTGAGAAACAGTCTGTCTGCCCTGTGCATATGTGACATAGTGAACTGGGTGACTATGTCCATGACAGAATAGGGAAGCCAGGAGGATGAGCAGGTTTGGGAAGGAGAGCAGAGAGAGAGAGAGAACTGGGGCTGGAGCTCAGCAGAAAGTATCACAGAAAAAAATCTCGGTATAGGGAAGAGCTTTCAAATAATGAAAGTTCTCAAACAATGAAATGAGTTGCAGTGGGAAAATAACCCTCTGCTTATTCCTGTGGGTGAAGGGGAATCTGGGTGACTTTAAGTGAACATTCTCCATTCCGAAAAGGCTTTCTCCCAGATAAAGGGCAAAGACGGCGTTTTCCTTACAAACTGACCTATTCATAATTCATGTACTACCCAAAATATGAGGGGACTTGTTCTAGCCTTTGCCTTGGAGCACATGAGACCAGAGACGGGTAAGCATAAGAGAAATTACTCAAAGATGTGGTAATGCATATGTGGTTGGGTGTTGACTACTCTGGTGAGCTTTTGTGAGGTGAGTAAATCAAAATCCATGATCTAGTTATCATGTTTTGTAACTCTGTGTGTGTGTGTGTGTGTGTGTGTGTGTGTGTGGGTGTGGGTGTGGGTGTGTGGGTGGGTGTGGGTGTGGGTGTGTGGGTGGGTGTGGGTGTGTATAAACATTCGCCATTGGTGTTTTATTTCCTGAATTTGGGAAATTTCAACCCACCCCAGACGAACTAAATATAATATAAAAATGCAATCATTTATTGATTTATTTATTTGGTCTGATTTCCAAAGTCTAAGCTCTTAGCCACTAGGCTAGATCCTCAATAAGTTTTAACAGTGACTGAATAAATTAATGGAAGAATTAATAAACCCACTGGGCAGAGTGGGTGCCATTATTATCCATATTTAGAAAAAAACCGAGGTTTGAGAAATAAAGTAATTTGCCCAATATAAACCAGCTTACTCCTACTGCACTGTGCCTTAATGTGAACAGGAAAGGCACACTCCTTGGGTGGTTGTAGCACAAGATTTTCCAAATGGAATGATTGCTGGATTTTAGACCATACACACCCTCCTGGTTGGGTGCCTTTGTGAAGGGCATAACCTCTCAACAGTACTTAAGTTGTAAAGGCAGGCTTTTGTAAAGGCAGGGAAAGTCAGAAGGACTTTCCATATTTTTCTCTTCCTCTAGGGATCATAGTTCTACAATAAAGCACATCTCCCCATCTCCCATTCAATAACAGCAGAAAGTTAGCAGGATTTCTAAGCTATTTGTAAAAGCAAAATAGTCACATCTTTCCTGTGTTGATATTGTTCTGGAAATAATCAGTTTTGGATGAGTGTTGGTACAAATTTATGAATAGATTGAGGAGCAGGATTATGGTTGAGAAGGTAATCAATCAAAAGACTGCCAGATGAAATGGGAGGTGCTGGGTAGGGAAGAGAGGCTGGTTGTTAAGACCTATGTCCTCTGAACTCAACACATTTGAATGCTTCCAGCTTTTTCCTTGTTAGAGAAATCCTATACTCATCTCTTCATTCTTCCTTTCCTGTATTCATCAGGCATTCACTGATAATGTGCCATATTCCAGGCAGAGTGAGACAGTAGGCATAATTTAATCAATAACACATGGCCTTAGTCTTCAAAAACTCTTAAATACCTAGGAACAAATTTATCCAAGAAGGTTAAAGACCCACATACTAGAAAATATAAGACATAAATGAGAGAAACTGAGGAAGATATAAATAAATGGAAAGATATTCTATGCTTATGGATTGGAAGAATTAATATTGTTAAAATGTCCATACTACCCTAAACAATCTACAGGTTCAATGCAATCCTTGTCAGAATTCCAATGGTAGGGGCACCTGGGTGGCTCAGTCGGTTGAGCATCCGACTTCGGCTCAGGTCATGATCTCGCGGTCCGTGAGTTCGAGCCCCGCGTCGGGCTCTGTGCTGACAGCTTGGAGCCTGGAGTCCGCTTCGGATTCTGTGTCTCCCTCTCTCTCTCACCCTCCCCCATTCATGCTCTGTCTCTCTCTGTCTCAAAAATAAATAAACATTTAAAAAAAAAGAATTCCAATGGTATTTTTCATAGAAATAGAATAAACAATCCTAAAATGTGTACAGAACCATAAAAGACCCCAAACAGCCAAAGCAACAATTAGCAATCTTGAGAAAGAACAAACCTGGATTTCAGTACATGATACAAAGCTACAGATGAATGGATAAAGAAAATGTGATACCTATGCACGCACGTGCACACACACACACACACACACACACATAAATACACACACACAAACACATAAAAAAGAATGAAGTCTTGCCATTGGCCCCAACATGGATGGACCCATAAAGCATTATGCTAAGTGAAATATGTTAGACAGAGAAAGACAAATGCCATATGATATTATTTATATGTGGAACCTAAAAAAGAAAACAAAAAACCAAGCTCATAGATACAGAAAATAGATTGGTGGCTACCAGAGGCAGGAGGTTTCTCCTGTGAAGAAGCTCAAAAGTGCAAGCTTCCAGTTATACTAAAAAAAATCACGGGGATATAATGTACAGCATGATGACTATAGTTAGTAATACTTTATTGCATATTTGAAAATTGCTGAGAGATTACATGTTAAAAGTTATCACAAGTGAAAAAAAAATTGGGGATTATGTAAGGTGACAGATGTTAACCAGACTCATTGTGGTGATTATTTTGCAATGCATACGAATATCAAATCATTCTGTTGTACACCTGAAGCCAAGGTAATGTTATATGTCAATTATACTAAATTTTAAAAAGAAACACAAAAAGACCACCTGAGAAGGGGCAAGTACACAGCTTCATTAAAATACAATTTGAAAAGTTATAGAAGCTAGAGGAGCCCAGAAAAATCATAAATAACTTTACTGAGTTAGGAGAGACAATTTGTAATCTGAATCTTGAAGGATGAAAAGGAATTTTTATAGAAAGAAAATGGAGGAAGTCAGTCAAGACAAAGGAAACAGTATGTTCAAAGTTTCAGAACAATAGACAGGCATGGAATATTTATTGAATGGAGAGAGGTCAGGTCTGGTAAACAAGATGGTTCATGAAAGGTAATGGTGAAAGGTGAGCCTGGAGAGGTAGGTTGGAGCCAGAGGCAATGTGAGGGGATTAAAACCTAATGTGGGAAGATATTACTATCCGCCCAGCAGATACATGCTGATTTTAGCATCATCCCAATCTGAAATTACTTCTCTCTTAAGAGGCCTTTCAGAAAAGTAATTATACATGTTATGACTGGAATAAACCTTTATAGCTTCATGGCTGTAAAATCACACAGCCTTTAGTTCAAATCCTAGCTTACTATCTACCTAATTATTGTGGCATTTTGGACAAGACGTTCTCTCCTCTGAGACTTGGTATCTTTATCTTTACAGAAGAAGCAATGGAATCTCATAGATCCAAGGTGATGGTTATGAATTGGCCCATAGAGTCTCTTGTACACAGGATATACACAACAGATGTTAGAACTATCCCCTCTTCCTTTCAGTTTACCCACTCTCCTTCCTTCAGCAGGAATATACTTGCCCAAGAGTGTTGATAACATAGCCTGTTTTTACAAGTCTTTCAAAAAAAAAAAAAAAAGGATTTCACGACTTCCACAATATCCAGACTCTATTAGGAAATGCTTTTACATCAAATATCTAAGACTACCCAAACTCCTTTGTTATGCTGCTCATCAGTACAATGAAAAGAGGCCCACATAGCAGGGCAATGCCTACTGTGCTGGAAAATTCTGTTGGTCTTTAGGCTATGTGATTACAGCATTGCCTGCAAATCTTGCTGGGAATCAGAAAAAACGATGAACCCAGAAGAACATTATCATCAGCATACTGTTCCAGGACTCTGTATGACTGCTCAGAGTAAAACAAAATTTCAATGGCTTACCTTTCTTCTACACTCTTAACTTGATCCATGAGAATGTTTTCCGTCCTAATCTGCTTTTAAACAAGTAGAATATGATTTGCCACTATGGATCATTCTGAAATACTTTAATTCCTTTCTTAATCACAGAAAGGCTCTCTTCCTGGTTTGGGAAACTAAGTTTTAGACCCACAGAATGTGATAGTTAAGAAAAACTTTTGAAATTATATAGTGCAGAATTTCCCAGGGTGGGTCAGAGGAAGTATGCAGAAACAGAATGAGCAGTAGAGACTGGACTGGTTCTAGCAAATGCAAAATCCTTTTTCCATCATTGACTCTAGAGACCCTTAGGAGAAGTAAGTCTAAAGAGTTGATACTGCACCCTTTCAATTAATGTTATTCATTATATAAACACCTTCTTATAAAGTAGGCTTCTATGTAGTTCTTAGATGTATCCAAGGTTGCTTTACACTTTGAAGATGGAAGGTTCATTATATTCACTAAAACAATTTAGAGTTCATACCACATTAGGCTTTGGAGTACAGGAAGAAAATCTCTGAGTTGTTATATTGAAGAGAATGTAGGTAGTAAGTTATTAGCACTTGAAGTATATATACAAGAAAGATGGCTAATATGTTGATTTGCTTAATCCCTACAATCACTTTATGAATTGGTTGGCTATTACCATCACCCTTATGTTAGAGAAAACAGAAGCACAGACAAGTTCAAGAAACTTGTCCACAATTACACAGCTAGTAAGTAGAAACCAGAATTTAGGTACAGAAAGACCACTCCAGGGTCCACTGTCTTAGTCAGTACTATGGAACAACAGCACTTTACAGTCATGTGTGTGGCTTCCACGTATTCAAGTTATGATCTTAGTTATATTTACTCATTTTTGATCACTCCTGTTCTCAAAGCTGCAATAGCAGAAAGTCTAATATCTACCTCTTGGAGAATTCTCCTTCCCCAAAATCTGTTTTATTCTTTGGGAAGGAAGAGAATATCTCTAACTTTCAAATACAAGCAGGATATAGGGACCACCACTGTTTGTCATAGCCTGTTTGAGGTCCTACTTAACATGGACCTGAGATGGGGAAAAGCAGTTGGTCACCTCTATGTGCCTGGCTGTCACAACCCTTGCAGAGATTGGCCTAGCACTTTTTAGAAAGAATGATGAGACCCCTCCAGTGAAAAACTTGTGAAGAGCGTGTACTTTAGACAGCTCAGACCTCAAGGGCTGTGCTCCCTTTCTCTCCTGTGCATTAGTCCTACACTATCAATGTCAACTTTAACCAGTTTTTTTTTTAAAAAAACTTAATTCAAATGTTTCATTCCTCTTGGCTTTGGCCAGGAACCAAGAGGGATATTTGATGGGAGATGTGCTTTTCACAGCTAGTCATGGTTGCTGCGTGCTTCTATGTGAGCAACTTTTACCACCCTGATGTTGGGCTTTGAAGATTCATCATGGCTCGCTAACTCAAGCAAACTAATTCTTCTGGTGCTCAGTAAAGTAAACAGTGATCTCTTCCAAAGCTCAGGAATATCCTGGCTGTGTTGGGCTTGCCTAATGAAGCAGTGCCTCAGGTAGGTGGATCTCCAGCATGAAGCTTTCATAGAGTATCTCCAAGGGTAATTTTGATTGTTCAACTTGAAGCATCAACCTGGGGTTAGAAGAAATCCTCTGTAATAGAGTCTGCTGATTCCCAAGATGGGCACAGGATGAGGCAAGGAAGGGGACTATTCTGTAGATAAGCGTGTGTGTAAGCCTCTATCAATTCTCTGTGATTTACAGGATGTCTTCAGAGCCATGCACCTGGACCTTGACATTGTAAAATTGTACCTTAAGCCACTGCTCATTGGAGAGCTTGCCCCAGAAGAGCCCAGCCAGGAGAGAAACAAAAGTGTGAGTGGGGTCTCAGGACCCTTGAACATATGGAGGGATGGGGACAAAGGCCAGTTTAGCGATTCCTGACATATCCAAGAATTGATCCTTTTTTGTGAGAAACTGACCATTATGCCTAGGTGATCCTGTAATAGCATAAATGAGTAGTTTCTACATATTACAAAACAATGTCATCCTCCTTAGACATTCAGAACTCTTAAACCTCTGTGTAAGAAAGGAATGAATTGTTTGGTCCTACAGTACCCCAGAAGTTCTGTGTCTCTAAGTACCTCCTTTATGTCAGGCAACTACCAGATACAACTTTTGTCCAGTGACTGCTTACAATTGCTTGATGTCTGTGCCTATATTCACTGCTAAAGTAAGTTTGATGAAAGCAGTAGATATGTATGTATATTTTGCTTATCTCTGTGTCCTCAAGAACCCACCTGCACAGGATCAGACATGTAGTAGGGACTCCATAAATAGCTACCAAATGAAAGTTGTGAATATATCCTAACAGCAGCCCTTTTTACATTTGGTGAAATGTAAATATACTTCTGCTTCAGGAAATGAGGAAACAAACTCACTGAGGAACAGGCAGATTCTGAAGACGCATAACTCATTTTGTGTAGACCTCAGACAAACACTTAGGCTCACCCCTCAGGCCCACATGCATCCCACACAGCTGTGTGTCAGGAAACCCAGCCCTGTATTTGGCAGCGAGGGCTCTGAGGCTGCACAGCTTAGATTCACAGCCCAACTCTGCCACAGGTTGTATGGGTTCAGGCCACTTCCCAAACCTCTCCATGGCTCAATTTCTCTCTCTGTAAAAGGGTGACGACAGTTGCACCAACTTCCTAGAAGATATTGGGGAATTATGGAAAGAGTTAAAAGCGCTTCAAGTGCTTAGAACAGTGTCTGGAATGTAGTAAATGCTCAATAAATTTTAGATACTATCATCATGAACTCACTTGTGGCACCAGCAATTGACAAACCTCCAGATATGTCCCCATCATTTAGGGCAGGAGACTCTAGGGTAAACAAAAGAAATCGATGCAAAGCTTAATTGTTTCTGCTAAAATTTTCTTGAAGGAAAAGAAAATCCACTAATGGTTGATAACTATAAGACAACCATTCATTATCTAAAAGAGTATTGGTTTCTGGGGGGTAAAGTTCTGCCAAAATTTTTCTTTAGTGCATCTATGTAGATACTATGTATGTGTGCAAAATAATACATATATACTCAGATATATGTCTATAGACAATTAATATGAGCACAACACTTGTGTCAGAAAGCATAAGTTGAATTCCTGCCTCTATCACCTACTTGCTGATGATTTCAGACCAGTGCTCATGTGGGCTTGCTGACCCCTTACTCTGTACACTAGATGAGTTGGAAAATATGACCAGGTTGGCAAGCACTCTAGAGATGCCTCTTAAAGTTATCCATGGTCACCAAAATTCCAAAGTTGATGGAGGCTTGAGAGATGAACCCAGGAAACAGATCTTTTAAAAGTTGAATCAGTGAATTTTTTTTGGCTTCTAGAATTATGTTCATAGAATTTGCTTCTAGAATTATGTTCATATGTATATAAATTCTCTCCTTTCATGTATCTGAACAATCCTGCTCTCTTTCTTATGCTCTGGTCATTATGTCACCTGTCCTGGTTTCAAACCCATTCATTAGTCATTAAGCAAAGAGATATTTCTTTCCAGCCCTTGCACTGACTCTACAGTCTGACTGGCAAGCTTATAAACCACTACTAGCCTTGCTCATGCACCCACATGCACATATGCATGTTACATAAACACAGAACCAGGAAACCCCCACCCCCCACAACACATATCAGCACACACACACTAATGCCACCAGAGATCCTGCCCTGTTTATAGGGGTCCATCAATCAGCTCACAAGAAATTCATCCTTTGAGCTAATCCAAGTGAACAGCATTTTTTTGTCCATTTTTATTTTATTTTTTTTAAACATAATTTATTGTCAAGTTGGCTTCCATACAACACCCAGTGCTCATCCCAACAAGTGCCCTCCTCAATGCCCCTGCATTTTTCTGTGTTCATCATTTTAATGAAAGGGTCCTTTGCACATACTGAACTGCTGATGATGTAGAAAATTCTGTGTAAACTGTACCACTAACTACAGTAACACAGATCCATATAGACAACACAGTTCTCCAAAGCATTATTGGAGATCAATCAATCAATACCTGAAGCAATACTGATGGTTTGAAAGGCAACAGTTAGACACAATAACCATCTTCACAGCCCCCCTGCCAAAAAAAAACCCACAAATTCTGAGCTCCAAAATAGTTTGAGGACAGTTTACAAACTACTACTACTCTTTCTATTCTCCAGGGGAAAAAAAAATGTTATCATAACTTTTCAAAAAAGTTTTGTTTGTTCATAGTTTTATGTTTTTAATTTTGCCCAATTAAATTTATTAATATAATTAAATTTGTATTCATAAAATTAAGGTACTAATAAGGTAATATAATGGATTATTGTGCTCATTTGTGTTCCCTGAGGGAACTAATTCCTTCCTTGAACATTTATTTCTCAGTCCCAGTTGGTGGAAGATTTCCAAGAATTGCGGAGAACATTAGAGGCCATGAACATGTTCAAAGCCAACCCAGCGTTCTTCTTCCTTCACTTCATCCAGGTCTTGATTTTAGAAACTCTGGCTTGGCTAATAGTGTGGCATTTTGGCAGTGGCTGGGCTGTGACAATATTCATCTCCTGCCTTCTCACAATTTCCCAGGTAAGCACATACCCTAAAACCAAGCAGTGGCTTTAGGGGACGATTCAGAATTGTTTCCTTCTCTCTTTAGACCTGCACCAGCTGCTGTCTGACACCTCCTAGCAAGCTGCTCATCAGTGTCTGACACCAGCAAGTTGCCACACCTTGCCAGACCCCAGTCTCTTGTCTGTAAAATAAGGATAATTTTTATGGAAATGTTATCTACTAACCAAGTTAACGTGAAAACACCTAGCACAGTGACTGACACATAGGAAGTATTTAATTTATGACAGATGCTAGTCTTTGCCCAATTGTACCCATACCAGTTCAGTAACTGAAGTCATTTCCCAGCCATGTAACACTCACCTTTATCTTTTATCCATCTTTCAATTAACAAACAGAGAGAGAGAGTCAAACCAAGAAACAAACTCTTAACTATAAAGAATGAACTGATGGCTACCAGAGGGGAGGGGGCAGGGGGATGGGTGAAATACGTGAGTGCACAAGGAGTGCACTTGTCATGATGAGCACCAGGGGTTGTATGGAGATGTTGAATCACTATATTGTACACCTGGAGCTAATATTACATTGCATGTTAGCTAACTAGAAATTAAATAACACTTAAAAAAAAAGAATGTGTGGATTCCACCATAAATGCCAATCAACTACTGGGACATAGCAGAACATCTGATCAATCTTTGTTGAATGATGTGTGAATCTCTAAACATGGCTTTCTGTGAGCGCAACACTGCATTGCGGACATGAAGGAAAATGCACCTGGTTCCTGCTCTTGGGTAAAGAGTCTTTCAGTGGGAGAGATTCACGTTCAAACTTGTAAACATACAACATGACAGAATGACATTAATGCCAAGGACAGGAACAAACGTGCTGTTGAAGCAGAAAGAGGCATTTAATTCTCATTGGAATAAGTGCAGAAGGTTTTATGGAAAATTAATGTCAATGTTAATTCCAGGATGTATGCCAATTTTTTTTTTTTGTAAAGTCAACTTGCTTTATTCCTTGAAAAGCAACTCTTTTGGAAACTGGAAAGGAAACATTTGTTTGGTACTTAGCATAAGCCAAGCACTTTGTAGGTATTTAAGTTGCCCAACAGTCCATGAGTAAAATGTTATTATCCCTACTTAGCAGGTGAAGAGCTGAGGTTTGGAGCTACTGAGTAATTTGCCAAGATCATTCTTGGCAAGAATGATTTAGAATCCAAATCTTCCTGACTCCAAAGGCCATACCCTTTCTACTCTTCGCTGGAAGATTTTGACAGTGACAAGGAAAATGTTCTATACTGACAGAACCCCATGCACAAAGGCACACTAGTGGGAAAGAACACAATGTGTAAGAAATAGAAAGTGAACTTGGCTTGGAGCCAGATAAGATCCCCCACCATTCTTCTCCTATGGGCTTTGAATCTATGAGTGAGCTCATTTATTAATTTCCTCTTGACTTCTCAACTTCTTTAACAACAATTTCATCTCTTCTAGTGTCAGAGTTCATATCTGCAACATGACTTGGGACACCTTTCCATATTTACGAAGTCCAAATGGAACCACCTGATGCAAAAACTTATGATGAGTCATTGCAAGGTACAGGATGTTCATGGAGCATGATGGGATTCTCATGCTCCTAAGACAATGGTTACCACGTTTGTTTGTGCAGTCATATTAGTAAAAAATGTTTGTGCACAAATAGATTCGCAAATATGCTAACAATGTAGATATTACATACATACTAATATGTAATATGACATTGTAATATATATGCTAAAATTAAGATTTTAATTGTTTATAAGGAAAGGTTTATTTTTATTTAGGAAGTTCCAACAGTTTTTCTTACCTTAAAAAACTCTTTAGCCAATCCTTGGCATCCCATTAAAAAACCACCACACAGGAGGATTGTGCCTTTATAAATGAAGAGGTGCTCTGTAAAATCATGAATGGGAATGTTCTTAGAAGAAATCTAAACATTTACTGCTGGGAAGCAACAGGAATTCAGCAAGCCTGATTAGTCTTGGAAGGATAAGGCTATGATGAAATAAAGGGAAGGATGCAGAAGAGATAAAAGTGAAGAAAAAGAGAAAGAGTGGACAAGAAAGGTCAGATGGCACTGTTCAAGGGTCAAGGACTGTAAATCCCAGACTGGTGGAAAATGCAGTGGTGATGATGGCAGTTGGTCTTGCCTCCCCCTGCCCAAACTCCAGGAGGGCAGGTGCTTTGTTCTATGAGCCACTGCAGTGCAACACCTAGCAGAGTACCTGGCACATAGTAGGTCTTCAATAGCATTTGTTGAGTGGATGGATGGATAGATGGATGGATGAACCAAGGTAACAGTACAGGACTGCCAAGAGTGGGTTTTAGCTCTGACTTGACAAGGCTTCCTGTGTGATCTTGACTGAGTCATATTCTATCTCTGACTCTCAGTGTTCTCATCTTTAATATTAGGAGTTAAACAGGATGTCTGTTTTTCTATGACATTCTAGGATTTAGTGACTATGTACTCTGGCCCGGATGGGGGAAAATGCCTCTGAGCCTTCCATTAAGCCAAATCTTGCATTCAAGGCAGCTCATTTTAGGAAAAACTCCTAAGCACTGACTCAGAGCCTACTTGTTTTGCCTTAACACAGTGGTTTTATATTGAACTGAAAGATACTTAAAATAAGTCTTATCAACCCTCTTTCCAGTTGGGCAAACTAAGCTTAAGTAGATTAAGTAACACAGAGTTGGATCTGGATTCATATTAGAATTAAGTCTGTTCCTCAAAATGGTTAGAATGATTAAAATTGTCATTTTATGTGATAAGTTTCATTTAACTCGAAAATTTCTATAGGTACACAGTCCTGCCCTCTTTCTACTCATGCTTGATTGACAAAGTGTTTCTGTATCCAGTCAGAAATGTTTACCACAGAATAAAAGCAAAAACAGTGTCTTATGTCCTGGTGAGAATTAAGGTAATTCCTTTTGAGGAAGTCAGAGGAAAAGAAAGACTCATGTGGTTTGGAGGTAATTGACAGTTGACTTGATGCCAGTATAAGTAATATTTCAAGCTCCACCCTTGCTGGTCCTTTTAAAAAAAAATCACTGCTTTCCCACTTGTCCAAATTTGTACACAGCTCTCTCTATATAAATTATGTTGCCAGAAACAATTTTGCACTAGTTGAAATGAATATAACCTTGATGACTCATGAATGGAGTAAATAAATAGGAAATGCTCTAAAAGCAAATTGAGCATACTCTACCTTTTTGCAGATAAAACCAGTGATTTGTGAGCAAAATGAGTGTAGGCTTCAAACTACCTGTAGGAAGGAAAGGTGGACAGGAGGGAGGCAGCAAAGAAAATTGTAATATAAACAGCAACAACGTCACCTTCTACATACATCACAATTTTAAATTTCAAAACTTGACTTACTATCATTTTACCCTTGCCCTGAGGGGTTTTTGGGCGGAGTTTTTTTTTTTTTGGAATTTTCACTCACTAGCTGTGCTAGTAATTGTGTATGCCTGATCTTTGCAATGTTTGTGCAATAAAAGAGTGCTTCTGAAAGTATACCGTGAAATTTCTGCACATATTTTGGACTCTTGTGCAATGTTCAAATCAAAATGTGCTCCCTGTAGCATATTTTTCAATGCCCCCTCCCAAGATGCAGCATGCACAGTTTGAAAACTATAAGAATCAAGAATCAAGGATTATACTAGGGACAAAGAGACAGAGTATTTGATATTAAGACCTGCCTTAAAAACCTGGCCTATCCTCTTTCCAGGACTACATCCTAAAATAATTTTGGGGGAGGGGTGTGAAGCATGTTATTTCCTTTAATATTTTTCTCATCCATTCCACAGATGAGGAAATTGCCCAAGACCACGCATACCCAGTAGCAGGGCTTTGAATTCAAGCCAAAAAAAAAAAAAAAAAAAAAATGACTTCAGGCCAAAGTTTGGATTTCTTAGAATGCACCAAGAAAGGACCTAATTTGGGAATGAGGAATGACCTAGGGTGGTTTCTGTATGGAATTGGGTGCAGGGGCAGCCTATTCGCATGTAGCTGATAATCTTCACTTCCAGCTGGATCACTCTATCCCTCGCCTCCAGTAATTGTGGCTTCCAGACCGAGGGGTAAGGGTAGAGCCAGCTGCTTTAGATCACAATTACTCCCATCACTGTTCTAAATTCCAGGACCTTGAGTTGTCAAGATCTTCTCCCTGACCTATCATGAATCAAAATTTGTCTCTCCTATTACCAGTTTCCACAGATAGTCATTGACTGCAAGAGTACAGTTAAAATGTTGGCTCTCAAAGGATTTAATTAACAAAGTGAATCACTGCTTATTGCAGTGTCCTTGTTTGTCTATTGCTCCCATAGGTTGTATGTTTCATAAGTATGGGAACCCCATTTTATCATGTCTAACTCTATATTCCAAATGCTTGTTTCAGCGTCCGATGCATGGGATGTGCTTTAAAATAAATAATGAAAAGAGCAAGTGCATAACTGTAAAAGTGAGTGGGTGGTATGCAGTCAGATGCAAGAAGAGCAGAGTGCAATGAGGACCCCATAGGGGGAGTAAAAATTGATGAGTACAAGTTCAGTTTGACATATCATGAGACATGCAAAGGAAATGTTTGGAAAGTGATTTTCCTTTCACGCGTGAGATTTAGCAGATAGATGTGGGATGGAGGAAGAGAGATTCCACTACAAGGATGGTAAGGAGTGTTAGAGGTGAAAAGAGACTATTGCTCCTGAGAGATGGGGTCACCAGGGGTTTGCTAAGAGAGGACTCTACAACAAGGACTATGGAAGGCAGTGCTAACACTTGCAGATTTCCAAACATGCCCATCCCCCTCAACCATGGATGTAGTGTCCAGATCCGCATAGTCCAACAGAAATATAATGCAAGCCACATTAAAATGACATAAATCATTTTAAATTATCTAACAACATTTCAAAAGATAACTTTCTCACCATATATATATATATATATATATATATATGTTCAAAATTATTATCATTTCTACATGTAATCAATATAAAAATTTTTAATACTATATTTTACTCTCCTTTTTTCATCCCGAGTCTCAAGATCCAATATTACACACATACTGCTCATCTTAATTTGACTAGTTACACTTCAAGTGCTCAATAACCAGCGTGTAGCTCGTAGCTATCATATTGGACTGTGAAAATGTAAAACATGTTTAGGCCAGTTATTGAGAGATGTCAAATATGCAATAAAAAACAAATACTCTTTATTCTTATGTAATAATTTATGCAATAGGGGAAAGGAGAGGAAATTGAATTTCTCAATATGCCAACATTTTACATACATCATCTCTTGTCTCCCCCAAACAACCCATGGAAGTAAATGTCATTATATCATATTTACTGCAGATGGAATACAGGCTCAAAGAGGGTGAAATTTACCCAAACCACAAAGCAGTATTTATACATCCAGGATATGAAACCATATTGATGTGCTTCCAAATCCTTCCTCTATTAAAACTTTCACACTGTCATTGAGACAGAGAAAATCACAAACAACCTAATCAGAGATGATTTGAGCTCAGAGCCAATTGAATTATTTTTATTCTCATTTATCTTTATATGAGATCATGGAAGCCTGAACATGCAGTAATGTGAGCCAAGCCCCCTACAAGATAATTTCAGATCCATGATTCATTTAAATATTCATGAAAGCAGGATTCCTAGGACCATTTTACCCCAAGAGCTAATTGAAGTTTTAGAGATGAGTTTTCTTTATTTGTAAAATAAGGATTTTCTCTGTCCTACTTACCTTCAGAATTTTTAAAATGAGGATTTCCCCCCCCCCCAAAAAAAAAAGGATGGAAAAACATTTCATCTGAACAGGTTTTTGTGAATTTTATGAATTTTCCTGAATCCCATGATTATTTGATTGTAGGCTTTGAAAGGCTCTGTCCAATGGGCCATTCTGTGACCCAGCAGTCAGGGAACAAGTTCCAGAAGCTCAGATATCTTACTTTGACTTTGGAGATGCATGCAGAAAACTCTGAGAGCGAAGGACATCCCAGGAGAGAAATCTTGCAGCTAATGAACCCTCTCTTCTCCTCAGGGCCTGTCAACATCCTGGTGGAATCACCGACACTTCCAACATCATGTAAAAACAAACATCCACCCCAAAGACCCAGATATTGATATGGGTGCACTTTTCCTGCTTGGAGAATTGCAACCTGTCAAGGTACGTTTAGAACTCCTGAGCACTTAAGAAATGTTCCCAAAAGTGATTCCTGGAAATGTCTATGGTCTTGTCCCAGAAAGATAGAGCTGGGGGTTCCCACTTCAAGCACCTTCTCAGAGCATGTCTCCTTCTTTGAGTCCACGATATACACATGAAATAACTGAATTTGAGGCTGTACAAATAGAAGGAAATGTGGAGCGTGTGATTCTATGGTCTTAAATGACACGCCGCCAACCTCCTATGGAAGAAAATATGGTAACTTGTATCACCCTGCTTGAGCAATCCTGCTCAAACAGATCCCTGCCCAGTGGTCACCACTACAACAGAGGCAACATAAGTTGCTGTTAAGAAACCAGATGACTGAAGCTGGCAATGACTCTCCAAAATTTAACGAGGATATGGAGACATTCATTCTCTCAGAGAAAAACATGTCAGTATATTCAATAAGCACTAAATCACAAGTATCTGAATAACTAGTTATCTCAACTAATTCTAGCTCAGTGAGAAGAGGCTGTACTAGTGTTTTTTAGTTTGTGTTCATTTGGTTCATTTATACATGAGCCACAGCCCAAGCGCTTTGTATGATACTTAGACATCTCACCTCTCATTTGGACTTGTTAAACAATAGAGAAAGGAGAGAAAAAATCAACTCCGGAATTTGTCAGTTGATTTTTTTAACCTCAACTTAAAATCATCATGTAAAGGACTATTACCAAATGTTTTAGGAGAAAGTCTTACTTCAAAGAAGGAGGTACAAGGGTAACTACAGAAAGGTCTCCGCCCTCTAGAGAAATGGTAGATCCTGAGAGTCAGGTGCTTAGAAAGAGGCTGCTATTTCCTAAAACAACTAAGGGGTTTTATTGAGAATGTAGTTCTGTCAGTTGCTGCCTGCACTTTGGGCTACATAAACCAAAAATTGTGTAACTTTTTAAAAATAAGTTTTCCCAGCTTCAGAAGACTGTACCTTCTTCTCCAGTTGAATTAGGAAACAAATCTCTTGACTAGACTTAAAAAAAAATCTCTGGCTGTGATCACAAATCAGTTGCTTTTGACAATGGCTCCACAAATAAGTTGGACTTCTCTGATGTTTGTGGACTCCTACGCTCATCAACAAAAGTGTGATACTTTGATTTCTCTAATCATCCCCACAGAGCAAGAAGGATTTGTCTTAACTGAATTTTATGAAGCAGGCCGCCCCTCCCCAGAAGTACCTCCCTAAGGCTATGTTCAGTATACATGCTGCCTCTTCACAAATGATGGAGGTCACCTCCTAAGTTTTATAGCTGCTCTTGGGACATGTCCCTAGACCTTAGGGTTCCGTGTAATAGAGTTTCAGAGCTACTGTCTGAGACATTGCTTGAAATTATTTAAACTCTAAAATTCAGTTGTTTACATCATAAAAAAAAAATAGTTCTGGCGAGCCCTGAACTTTTCCTTCCATCTCACTTTACTGCCAATTTTTCTACCATTTTGTTCAAACATTCTACTTTCCAGGTCCTGTGATCATGTTCTAGAAGACTTACAGCCCTCCTTTGGAGTGAGACTCAAAAGCAGTTCTCCATCTAGGTGTGCCAGCTCCCAGGAATTTCCACCTGCTCTTTTCCCCATGTTTCCCACTACTTAAAAATCTGGAGGTTTGAGAGGAATTGCAAATAGCTCTTATTACATCATCAACATGCTATTTCTTTTTATCTCTGACACTAAAAGAAGGAAAGATCAACCCTACTATCCAAATATGAAAAGAAGTCTATATGCAGGAAGGGAGGTATCAACAAAATGGAGGAGAGCAGAAATCAAACAATGCCCATAGTGCTGTGTCCAAGTGAACATACAGTAAAAATATAGAGCAGACATAAATCTTCACTTTCATTCATTCAACTAAACATTTATTGTATGTTTACTAGGAGATATAACCATTACCTCTATGCCTCCCCTCAGAGTATTTGCTGTCCTTATGCACTGAGCACAGACTAAATTAACTAAGGAGATTCCTAGAAAATTAATCAAATTCCCAGCATTAAGATTTTATGTAATATCATTATGCCTTAGAAATAGTTCATCACAGTGTGAGATCCATAATGAGAACACAAAGGAGGAAAGATGGGACAGATAAGAAGGACCATGTCTATATCTTTTATCATATTACCATTTGATAAATATCTGTTGAAAGAATGAATGGACATGGAGACTGAGCTTCAAGCAGAATTCTAAACACCACAGTTAAGAGAAGCTAGAAAAACTCATCAGAAATATTCCCTTTTGGTCACCACTCCACTCCATAGAAGGACAAAAAATTTTCAAAATGGCTTCCATGGGAATTTTTTTAAAAAGTCACAATCCCCGTAGTCAAATGTAAGAATTACCCACATTTAATTAAAGCAAAATTATGCTGCAATATTTCCTCTTATTCCAGTTCTGGTTATTCTAGTGCCTCAAGTGTGACAGCCAACAAATTCTGACCATATGGCTCTTTCCATAGAGATTTTAAACACACACACACACACACAGAGCAATGTTCTTGAGCATTAATGACCACAAGTATTGTCTCTTATGTTAGTTTTATGCTCTCTCCTTTCAGTTTGGCAAGATGAAAATCAAGTACATCGACTATGAAAAGCAGCACCTGTATTTCTACATGGGTGAGTCTCGTTGGAGCCACTTTCCTTATCATCCCATGTCCCTGAAGCAAGCTGTTGTCAAGCCAGACGGCACAACAGCAATGCTCTCACAGAGAGACCAGCCTATGTCTTATTGTGACTTGGAAAAGCGTCATGTCATATTTCAGACTTCCTGGGGACAAACATCTGAAAAGGAAAAATTGGAAAGCAAATAGGCAGTTTAATTTTAATGTGCATCTCATGAGATGCTTCAGGAGGGATGGAAGTCAATCAAGGAGCCTTGCATCTGAGACTATCATAGAAAAACTAAACACCTGTCCAGAATAAAAGAATAGTGGTATTTGGATAAGGAGGAAAGAGAAATAGGAAAAGAATGCCAAAGCATTGACATTATGAAGCCATAAGATGTAGATACTTAGGAATAAAAGGCACCTGAGAGCTACTGTGTGAGACAAAGATGGTTGCTCCAATGGCCCACAAAAAGTTGCAGAAGATATTTTAGTGGACAGAGACATAGATGTATGTATGCATGTATGTATGTATGTATGTACATATTTTGGTTTTTTAGGTAATTAAAACTGACCAAGCAGAAAAATTTATTGATACGGTAGTACAGTCTAAATTTAACATGATAATTTTTTTACAGAAAGCCAATATTTGAACAATCAACGGTAAAGATGGTTTTGTTTAGTTTTTTTTAATATGAAATTTATTGTCCAATTCGTTTCCATACAACACCCAGTGCTCATCCCAACCAGTGCCCTCATCAGTGCTCATCACCCACTTTCCCCTCCCTCCCACCTCCCATCAACCCTCAGTTTATTCTCAGTTTTTAAGAGTCTCTTATGGTTTGGCTCCCTCCCTCTCTATTTTTTTTCCCCTTCCCCTCCCCATGGTCTTCTTCTGTTAAGTTTCTCAGGATCCACGTAAGAGTGAAAACATACGGTATCTGTCTTTCTCTGTATGACTTATTTCACTTAGCATAACACTCTCCAGTTCCATCCACGTTGCTACAAAAGGCCAGATTTCATTCTTTCTCATTCCCATGTAGTATTCCATTGTATATATAAACCACAATTTCTTTATCTATTTATCAGTTGATGGACACTTAGGCTCTTTCCCTAATTTGGCTATTGTTGAAAGTGCTATGAACATTGGGGTACAAGTGCCCCTATGCATCAGCACTCCTGTATCCCTTGGGTAACTTCCTAGCGGTGCTATTGCTCTGTCATAGGGTAGATCTATTTTTAATTTTTTGAGGAATCTCCACACTGTTTTCCAGAGCAGTTGCACCAGTTTGCAATCCCACCAACAGTGCAAGAGGGTTCCCATTTCTCCACATCCTCTCCAGCATCTATAGTCTCCTGATTTGTTCATTTTAGCTACTCTGACTGGGGTGAGGTGATATCTGAGTGTGGTTTTGATTTGTATTTCCCTGATGAAGAGTGATGTTGAGCATCTTTTCATGTGTAAAGATGTTTTAAAACACAAAGGAAACCTTCCATCAATCAAAGTGTATTTTGTAAGATAAAGGGTTTTTAATTTCTAAACTGCTGTCATTTATACCAAAAAGCTTTCAAGAAGAGCATAACTGTTAAGACCTAGAACACTGTTCAGTTTCTACCTGAAGAGTACAGTGGTATTTCTAGTCAACTTCTGAATTTCAGTAAACCTGCAAATGTTTAAACTCCCACTTTATAAACACAAGTCACTGGAAATCTTTTATGATAGTTGCATCCAATGTAGTGAAAATCATATGTATGTACGAATATATATAAATAGATCTGAATGTGGGTTCAAGCTGAAAGAAAATAGGGTAGCTACATAATTCTGATATTGATAAATAGCAATCTATCAATGGGTGGCTTAGTCAGTTAACCATCCGACTTCAGCTCAGGTCATGATCTCACAGTTTGTGAGTTTGAGCCCCACATCCAGCTCTGTGCTGACAGCTCTGAGCCTGGAGCCTGCTTCTGTGTCTCCCTCTCTCTCTGCCCCTCCCCTGCTTGTGCTCTCTCTCTGTCTCTCTCTCTGTCTCTCTCTCTCTCTCTCACTCTCTCTCTCTCAAAAGTAAATAAATAAATTTTAAAAAAAGATTTAAAAAATATCATAAGCAAAAATGCTTTCCTCTTAACCAAAATCAAATTCATGACAGCTCAAAAAAAATGTTTTCATGGAACTCCAAAATATGCCCACCTAAGACATATGCTTACAGTTTGAGACATAAGACAAAATCAGAAGTTCCCAAACATTTCCTATAGATCAGTAGCTCTCAACCAGAAACAATACTGCCCTGTTGGGACAACACAGTGGAAGGGAAAGATGATACTGGCACCCAGGGAGCCAGTGGTTCTGTTAAACACCCTACAATGCACAAGACAGCCCCTAACAACAAGAAATTATCTGGCCCTGCACTTTCAACAATAGCCAAATTACGGAAAGAGCCCAAATGTCCATCAACTGATGAATGGATAAAGAAATTGTGGTTTATATACACAATGCAGTACTACTTGGCAATGAGAAAGAATGAAATCTGGCCCTTTGTAGCAACGTGGATGGAACTGGAGAGTGTGATGCTAAGTGAAATAAGCCATACAGAGAAAGACAGATACCGTATGTTTTCACTCTTATGTAGATCCTGAGAAACTTAACAGAAGACCATGGGGGAGGGGAAGGGGAAAAATTAGTTACAAACAGAGAGTGAAGGAGGCAAACCATAAGAGACAGGGAACAAACTGAGGGTTGATGGGGGGTGGAGGAGACAGGAAATGGGTGATGGGCACTGAGGAGGGCACTTGTTGGGAATAGCACTGGGTGTTGTATGGAAACCATCTTGACAATAAATTATATTTTAAAAATTACACTCCATTCACAAAGTAAAAATTACATTCCATTACACAAAGTAAATTAATTAATTAATTAACTTAATTAAATAAATAAATATATTTTAAAAAAAAGAAATTAGCCCCAAATGCCAACAGTTATGGGGTTGCAGTTTATCTGATTTGCTCAAATGTTGGGCACCAGTAGTCATTTGTAACATGCTTGACCAGGATGGCCTGTGGGTTTATTTTTGAGGTAAGGGGGTGAATTCCCACTGCTGTCCTTTCCACTGCTGGAATTCTGCAACCTCATTCTATGAAAGTCACCCTCTCTTTTTCTGCATGACCAAAAAGAGGAATGAAGACATCAGTGCCCCATTTTGAAAGGTAGCTGATCTCCAGGCTAACCAGCAGTGTGTTCACATAATAAAAGCTGTTGGAATTGCTTTTCTGACTTTTCTACCCTGTCTGTAGTGCTGCAATATGCCCTTAACTAATGAGGAATGAACGAATGCTGTGGATTCACTACACGAAGCCCACTTCACAAAACTCTCTGCCTTTTGAAGCTGTTTCATTATGTCTTTTTCCTTCAAATGCCAACTTAGCATCTCAGGTACAAGTAAATCATGCTCAAACTGTCAAAGAGAAACAGAACTGGAAATTTTTTAAAAGTGACAAGACAGATTATATTCAGGTTTCCATAGTAAGGGAAAAGGTTTCAGTATAAACTCAGCTCAATTCTGCTGAACCAAAAGGTGGGAGACCTTTTAAACACTGGGTGTGTTAAAGAAATTTCCAAGAGACCTTGGTGGGAGGGAGAGTTGGTCAGTGTGATTAAGCCATCTGTGTCTGCTGCCTGGTGCTTATGAAAGTTAGGTTCCCACCCCCCATACGGAGAGACTGAGGCCCCATCCTGGATTATTTCATTCAAAGGAATGACTCCCAGGGGTGCCCAGGTGGCTCAGTCGGTTAAACGGCCAACTTTGGTCAGGTCATGATCTCACAGTTTGTGAGTTTGTGAGTTTGTGATCACATCAGGCTCTGTGCTGACAGCTTGAAGCCTGGAGCCTGCTTTGGATTCTGTGTCTCCCTCTCTCTCTGCCCTTCCCTCGCTCCCACTCTGTCCCTCTTTCTCTCAAAAATAAATAAGCATGAAAAAAAAATGAGAGGAATGACTCCCAGATCCTTGAGAAAGACATTTCTGGGTTGCTGAAGATCCGTCTCAAAGACAGAGAAAGAATTTTACAATTGTAAGTTTTCTAACAGAAATAGTTTTAAAAAAGGGAGATCTGAGGTCTCTAGTCAGTTTTGGCTTGAACAAACAGTTAATTCATTTGGCAATGTTGAACTTTCTCAGGCAAATCTGCAAGGAGGCCGGGGTTATTCCAGAGGCATGGCCTTAAGCTGTTAGAAACTATGTTCACGTTTGTTCAAGCATCTTAGTGTGAGGGATAAACAAAATCATTTGTGCTAAGAATATGTAGAGTTTGAGAGTCTGGAGGCCAACGTTGGACATAGCAGAGAAAGAGGATGCAACTAAAGTCTGGTCAAGGACAGAGTTGTCAAAACTCAGAAGGACTCCAACACACTCCTTTGTGCTCTAGGCAACCTCCCTGGTCCTGGAGAAGAAGCAGGTAAATAACCATCTGGTCAGTAAGTGAGTACAGCTCCTGTGTTTCTGCCACCCTGACATATTGTGACAGGGCCCAATCCTAAGGATTGTGATGGACTGACAGATTCCATGGACCTTGAGAAAGCTTGAAAATTCACAGCAAAAGCTCTTCTGGGTTGCCTCCATAAGAATGACACAAATCTTCAAAGCTTCCACTTCCTTAGTGTCCTGAGAGCTTGAACCAAAACCTGCTTCAACCTCAGAGACCCAAAGAGCCCCGTGGAATCCAGGATGTGGTTGTGGATCTCCACTTTGCATCCCTTCTCAGGGGCAACATTCCAGGAGTAGCATGTTAAGAAGATAGACTCCTGCTTATTTGCATTGGGATCACATTCTACTCACTTACTGTCCATCTTTTTTGTGTTCTTTTTCAGTTGGGCTCCCCCTCCTCATGCCTGTATATTTCAATCTGGAATCCATGAAAGTGATGTGCCTCCAAAGATATTGGGAGGTGAGTAATTTGATTTATCATCTGAAGCTAGATCTGGTAGAAAAGGGGGCATGAAAATGCTTGGCCCCTTCCAGATGTAGTTTCCTTGAATAATAAGGCATAATATTTAGCCAATTCATGAAAGGGCCCTAGACCAGTGAAGGGGAAATGAAATTGTGTCCAGAGCATTTAACTGTCAATCACTTTTCTCCGCAGGACATTGCCTGGGTCAGCAGCTTTTACATCCGCCATTTCATCACATTTGGCCCTTTCTATGGAATCTTTGGAACCATATTACTCATATATTTGGTCAAGTAAGAAACAAGAATATTTATTTTATTCCTATAACCTAGATGATCCTCTTACCTCCCTTATCTATTTTTGATTAGCAGAAGGTTGGGATACCATGCCCTTTCTGTAACTGAGACATTTCACAAAAATACTTTTTTTTTTAAGTTGAAATAGTTCAATAAGAAGAGTTCTTTGGAAAAAAGAACTTGCCCAGTCTTGTCCTTTTATTCCCATATGCTTAATTCCAAGTTGCAGAATTCCATCTGATCCCCAAGTTCTTTAGATTATAATCTGACTGGATACCATAATCCTTGCCAAAAATAATGGAAAGACAAGAAGTTTTAATGTTATTTTATGGCTACAGATATTCCCCAAACCAAAATGCCCTCAACTAAATAGCTGTCTTCAACTTCCAATTTATTCCTCTCCCATTCTTTCACATTATGATTCTAAACCCTGCATAATAGCAAGGATATTGACAGCTACTATGCATCATGCACTTTTATAAAGGATTTACCTGCATTATCTTACTTTATTTACCTTACATTATTTATTACTTAATCCTTGCACCTCCCTGTAATGTAGGTAGCATCATCTTCATTAATCTCAGAGAGATTAAATCATTTATCAAAGTTATAGAGCAAGTAAGGGCCAATGGCAGTGCCACACCAGAACTTGAGCCAAGTTCTATCTGATGGCAAAGCTGAGGCTGTCTATCACTTTGCATATGCTCTAGGTATATTTTGATCCTTGCACAAATGCTGCAACAAACTTGGGGGTCACTGCTTCCAAAAGGCTGCAAGATTGGTTATGTGACCAAAAGTCTACTGTGTCATCTCTACATATAAAGGGCCTCCAAAGAGGAAAACAAATGACCACCATTTTATCGGAATCTTTGATTCCCTTCCATTTCCTCAGTTGCTCAGCCAGATCTTCCAGCAGTTGTGCCAGCCCAGTGTTGGGAACTGAAACACCCCAAGAAGTCATCACTTTCTCCTTTTATTCTCTGAAAGGTTTCTTGAAAGTCCCTGGGTAACATATGTTACCCAGATGAGCCACATACCAATGAGAATGAGCAAAGAGGAGAACCGGGACTGGCTCAGCGCTCAGGTAATGGTGGAGTTTCTGGGGGAAGATCCTGCAGACTATACTGATTTAGAGTCTGGCTACCTCAGATAATAATAATTTATACTTACATAATGTTTGCTAGCAGGCAGGCACTGTCCCCTGCTTTGCATATAACTACATAACACAGGTGCTATGATTATTACCACTTTACAGATGATAAAATTAAGGCATGAAGAAGTTGAGTAACTTGTATGACATCACAGTTAATAAGTGGTATAAATCAGGTTTTAAATCTAGGCAGTCTGATTTTAGAGGCTTTGCTCTAAAGGGTCAGTAAAGGGGCTCCTGGGTGGCTCAGTCAGTTGAACACATGATTCTTGGTTTCGACTCAGTTCATGATCTCATGGTTCATGAGATCAAGCCCCCATTGGACTTAAGACTCTCTCTCTCCCTCTCTCTATGCCCCTCCCCTGCTCGCTCGCTCTCTCTTTCTGTCTTCCCCCCTCCCAAAATTAATAAATATTTTTTATATTTAAGAATCAGTAAATTATAGTCCAAGAGCCAAATCCAGCCCACTGCTTGTTCTTGTAAATTAAATATTATTGGAAACAGTCATGCTTTTATATTTACATATTATCTATGATTGCTTTCATGCTACAAAAGTAAAACTGAGTAACTATCAGAGAAAATCACATTATTAGAAATGTTTGCTGACCTGTCCCCTACAGAACACAACCTTTCAAGTGAATCTGAGCTCCTAGAATTACATTTAAGTTTACACCTAGAAGGACCCTGAAATTCACCCCATTTCATTGTATAGCTAGAAAGCCCCAGAGAGAAGATATTGTATGCTCTATGAACATGCTATTAAGGATTAGCAGAGTTATGATCAGTACAGAATACCCCTGCTTCCTAAGCCTTCCAGTGGCCATGCCATGATTAACTGGAAAATCCAGTCATTATACCACTTTTTCCAAACTCATTCCCAAATTCAGTGGACCTTCCCTTAGGGCATAGGGTATTGGTTCTCAAACTTTTTGGTCACAAACCACCTTATGCTCTTAAGAGTTATTGAGAACCTCAAAGAGCTTTTGTCTATGTAAGTTATATCCATTTATATTTACTATATTTGAAATTAAACTGAGAATTTTAAAACACCTATTTATTAATTAACTCTAAAATAACAAGAATAAAACCAATACATGTTAAACATCAGGCTGATGATGCCATCCCATGTTTAGAAGCCTCTGGAAAAAAATCCAGTGTACAAGCCTGAGAGATTGGAAATTAAAAACGCAAATGCTGTCTTAGAAATAGTTTTGACTTGCAGATCCCCTGAAAGGATCTTAGAGAACCCTAAGGTGCTCCAAAATACACTTTGAGAAACATTGACATAAAACAACCATGAAAATAACATTCAAAATGGCAACAACCCCAACTGGAATTAAACATTAAAGGCATTGAATAGATTGCTGAGGAAGATGGCGGTGTAGGAGGACGCTGGGCTCACTGCGTCCTGCTGATCACTTAGACTCCACCCACATTTGCTTAATTTACCCCGATAACCACCAGAAGACTAGCAGAACGGACTCTCCAGAGCCAAGCATAGACAAGAGGCCCACGGAAGAGGGTAAGAAGGGCGGAGAGATGGTGAGCGCTACGCGGACTGGTGGGAGGGAGCCACGGTGGAGGGGCAGCCCACCAGCTAAGCAGAGCCCCCGAGTATGGCTTGAAAAAGCAGACGGGCTGGACAGAGTGTGTTCGGACAGCCAGTGGGACTTAACATCTGGTATGTTATAAGTTAACAGCTCTGCTAGGAGAGTGGAAAGCGGGAGGGAGAGTTGTTGAGCCCTGGAGGACAGAGCTCAGCTTGGTGGGGAACAAAGGCGCTGGGAAGTGCCATCTCCCTCACCCATCCCCCAGCCAAAATCCCAAAGGGAATCAGTTCCCCTCACGGAACTTGCTTGCACCACGCAAACATCCAACGCTGTGCTTCTACACATCCATGCCTCCAACAGGTCTGCCTTCCTCCTGGTGCCACAGGGCCCCTCCCACAGCGGACCAGCAAAGGCAAAGCGAGCTGAGTCTGCCCCTCCCGCCCCTGTGCACCTTGCAGATCCACCCCAGCTAATACACCAGATCCCATCAAAGCAGTACCACAAGCCTGACAGTGTGCAAGTAGCCCAGACAGAGGCCACACCACTCCATAGCGAGTCCTGCCCCTGGGAGAGGGGAAGATAAAGTACACACCAGTCTGACTGTGGCCCCAGCGGTGGGCTGGGGGCAAACATCAGGTCTGACTGCAGCCCTGCCCACCAACGCAAGTTACTCCAGACAGAACAGAGGAAGAGCTCTGCAGTTCCCTGCCACTCCAGGGACTATTCAAAATTATGAAACGGAAGAATTCTCCTCAAAAGAAACTCCAGGAAGTAGCGACAGCTAACGAACTGATCAAAAACAATTTCAGCAATATAGCAGAAAATGAATTTAAAATAAAATAGTCATAAAATTAATCGCTGGGCCTGAAAAAAGTATAGAGGACAGCAGAGAATCTATTACTACAGAGATCAAGGGACTAAGAAACAGTCAGGAGGAGCTAAAAAATGCAATAAATGAGCTGCAAAATAAAATGAAGGCGACCACAGATCAGATTGAAGAGGCAGAGGAGAGAATGGGTGAATTAGAAGATAAAATTATGGAAAAAGAAGAAGCTGAGAAAAAGAGAAATAAAAAAATCCAAGAGTATGAGGGGAGACTTAGAGAACTAAGTGACATAATTAAATGAAATAATGTACATATAATTGGGATTCCAGAGGAGGAAGAGAAAGGGAAAGGTGCTGAAGGTGTACTGGAAGAAATCATAGCTGAGAACTTCCCTGATCTGAGGAAGGAAAAAGGCATTGAAATCCAAGAGGCACAGAGAACTTCCTGCAGACATAACTTGAATTGATCTTCTGCACAACATATCATAGTGAAACTGGCAAAATACAAGGATACAGAGAGAATTCTGAAAGCAGCTAGGGATAAACAGGCTCTAACATATAAAGGGAGACCGATAAGACTCGTGACGGATCTGTCCACTGAGACTTGGCAGGCCAGAAAGGAATGGCAGGAAATCTTCAATGTGATGAACAAAAAAAAATATGCAGCTGAGAATCCTTTATCCAGCAAGTCTGTCATTTAGAACAGAAGGAGAGATAAAGGTCTTCCCAAACAAACAAAAACTGAAGGAATTCATCACCACTAAACCAGCCCTACAAGAGATCTTAAGGGGGATCCTGTGAGACAAAGTACCAGAGACATCATTGCAAGCATGAAACCTACAGACATCACAATGACTCTAAACCCATATCTTTCAATAATAACACTGAATGTAAATGGACTAAATGCTCCAACCAAAAGACATAGGGTATCAGAGTGGATAAAAAAACAAGACCCATCTATTTGCTGTCTACAAGAGACTCAGTTTAGACCTAAGGACACCTTCAGATTGAAAGTGAGGGGATGGAGAACTATTTATCATGCTACTGGAAGTCAAAAGAAAGCTGGAGTAGCCATAATTATATCAGACAAACTAGACTTCAAATTAAAGGCTGTAACAGGAGATGAAGAAGGGCATTATATAATAATTACAGGGTCTATCCATCAGGAAGAGCTAACAATTATAAATGTCTATGCGCCGAATATGGGAGCCCCCAAATATATAAAACAATTATTCACAAACATAAGCAACCTTATTGATAAGAATGTGGTAATTGCAGGGTCTTTAACACTCCACTTACAACATTGGATAGATCATCTAGACACAGGATCAATAAAGAAACAAGGACCTTGAATGATACACTGGATCAGACAGACTTGATAGATATATTTAGAACTCTGCATCCCAAAGCAACAGAATATACTTTCTTCTCGAGTGCACATGGAACCTTCTCAAAGATAGATCACATACTGGGTCACAAAACAGCCCTTCATAAGTATACAAGAATTGAGATCATACCATGCATACTTTCAGACCACAATGCAATGAAGCTTGAAATCAACCACAAGAAAAAGTCTGGAAAACCTCCAAAAGCATGGAGGTTAAAGAACACCCTACTAAAGAATGAATGGGTCAACCAGGCAATTAAAGAAGAAATTTAAAAATATATGGAAACAAACGAAAATGAAAATACAACAATCCAAACGCTTTGGGATGCAGCGAAGGCAGTCCTGAGAGGAAAATACATTGCAATCCAGGCCTATCTCAAGGAACGATAAAAATCCCAAATATAAAATCTAACAGCACACCTAAAGGAAACAGAAGCAGAACAGCAAAGACACCCCAAATCCAGAAGAAGAAGAGAAATAATAAAGATCAGAGCAGAAATAAACAATATAGAATCTAAAAAAACTGTAGAGCAGATCAAGGAAACCAAGAGTTGGTTTTTTGAAAAAATAAACAAAATTGACAAACCTCTAGCCAGGCTTCTCAAAAAGAAAAGGGAGATGACCCAAATAGATAAAATCATGAGTGAAAATGGAATTATTACAACCAATCCCTCAGAAATACAAGCAACTATCAGGGAATACTATGAAAAATTATATGCCAACAAACTGGACAACCTGGAAGAAATAGACAAATTCCTAAACACCCACACACTTCCAAACTCAAACAGGAAGAAATAGAAAGCTTGAGCAGACCCATAACCAGCGAAGAAATTGAATCAGTTATCAAAAATCTCCCAACAAATAAGAGTCCAGGACCAGATGGTTTCCCTGGGGAATTCTACCAGACATTTAAAGCAGAGATAATACCTATCCTTCTCAAGCTATTCCAAAAAATAGAAAGGGAAGGAGAACTTCCAGACTCATTCTATGAAGTCAGCATTACTTTGATTCCTAAACCAGACAGAGACCCAGTGAGAAAAGAGACATCTGGATGGCCAACAGGCATATGAAAAGACGCTCAATGTCATGCCTCATCAGGGAAATACAAATCAAAACCACACTCAGATATCACCTCACGCCAGTCAGAGTGGCTAAAATGAACAAAACAGGAGACTATAGGTGCTGGAGAGGATGTGGAGAAACGGGAACCCTCCAGCACTGTTGGTGGGAAGGCAAACTGGTGCAGCCGCTCTGGAAAACAGTGTGGAGGTTCCTCAAAAAATTAAGGTCTATCCTGTGACCCAGCAGTAGCACTGCTAGGAATTTACCCAAGGGATACAGGAGTACTGATGCATAGGGGCACTTGTACCCCAATGTTTACAGCAGCCCTCTCAACAAGAGCCAAATTGTGGAAAGAGCATAAATGTCCATCAACTGACAAATGGATAAAGAAATTGTGGTTTATATACACAATGGAATACTACGTGGCAATGAGAAAGAATGAAATATGGCCTTTTGCAGCAACGTGGGTGGAACTGGAGAGTGTTATGCTAAGTGAAATAAGTCATACAGAGAAGGACAGATTCCATATGTTTCCACTCCTATGTGGATCCTGAGAAACTTAACAGAAGACCATGGGGGAGAGGAAGAAAAAAAAATGGTTAGAGAGGGAGGGAGCCAGAACATAAGAGACTCCTAAAAACTGAGAACAAACTGAGGGTTGATGGGGGATGGGAGGGAGGGTGATGGGTATTGAGGAGGGCACCTGTTGGGATGAGCACTGGATGTTGTATGGAAACCAATTTGACAATAAATTTCATAATAATTTTAAAAAGGCACTGAACAAAATGATATTCATAAGGGTTCTTAATTTTGAAAGTCTTGAGAAGCCCATGAACTCCTTCTCAGGATAATGGTTTTAAGTTCATAAAATAAAATACATTAGATTGTAAAGGAAACTGCTTAAACTGAAATGCACTTCTATGCTCAGAATCTGTGGCTGGAACAATTGAATGCCTCATTTCCCATTTAGAAGTCCTTCATATGTACTCTATGGAAATGGTATTCTAACCCCAACAATCTCTACCAAAATCCTATAATCCCACTTCCCATCTGCCAGAGTCCTCATTTATGACACTTTAGCCTTCTGTACCCAAGGGCTGATGGTGACTTAGCCCCTTCAAATCCTACATACTTCTTTATATTTGTTGCTTTGTATAAACTTCTTAGCAAAATATCTTAGCACCTTTTTAAATTATAATTTCCTTGAGACCTGGCACTGTGTATCTTTTATATCCCTTTTAGTTTCTTACACAAAATAGGAACTTGTTGAACAATTAGCTTATTAAGGGAATATACATATTTTTTTTGAAAGAGAGAGAGGTCACAAGTGAGGGAGGGGCAGAAAGAGACAGAATCCCAGGAGGGGCAGAGGGAGAGAGACAGAGAGAGAGAAAGAGAAGGAGAGAGAGGGGGAGAGAAAGAGAGAGAGAAACGGGGGCCACTCAAGTGGAACTCATGCTCACCCGAAGTGGGGCTCAAGCTCACACAATGTGGGATTCCAACTCATGAACTGTGAGAGCATGACCTGAGCCAAAGCCAGATGCTTAACGACTGAACCCCCCGGGCACCTGGGGAATAAATAAACATCTCCTTTGACACTTGGGCTTACTTACATCTAATGTAACCTTTTTCTTTGCAGGTCTTGACCACCTGTAATGTTGAACAGTCCATTTTCAATGACTGGTTCACTGGGCACCTGAACTTTCAGATCGAGCACCAGTAAGTGATGGAAACAGTTCATGATAAAAGGCAAAGGCTGTAACTTATAACAGTCCCCACCCCCCCCCATACAGTCCAGAGCAAGCCTTAGACTCGGGACTTCTGATGGAAAAAATGAATCAGAATTCTCTCAATTCTATTAGCATCAATGGTAAGGAAAGGAAGAAAGAAAGGAGGTGTAACAATTGTGAGTAAATGGAGGAAGATCTTGAAAAAATACCAAAGACTCAGTTTCTGGATTCCTAAGGACTTAGGAATTCGTGATTGTTTTTTTACATGTGGTTTGTTGGCAAAACCCAAGAAAAATCATGACATTTGTGTATCCGAGTTGTGTTGAAACTTAATTAAGATTTAATTTGAATATTAATCTGTATCTACATCTTTGGAGCTGAGGTTTAAAATAATCAACAATGAAATCCAGTTCCTACTGCAATTTCCAAGTGATATCTGGAAATACTTTACCAATAGGCAGTTAGATAGGCACCAAAGAAAGAGGAAATGATAATACTTTGAAAGTCAATCTCTCCAGAATATTCAAGGAAGAGACTTTCCACATTCATTTCATCTAAGCCAAATCTATGATAGGCAGAGAAGGAAAAAGATCTTATACCTACTCATGGGATTTTCTTATCCTTTCTCTTGTTAGTCCTTTAAAATCTCAGCAAAACAAGAAAGATTATTATTCATATTTCATCAAAGAGAAGGTTAAAACCCAAGAAGTTCATCTGGCTAATTAGCGAAAGCCTTGGATAAAACCCATCTCTCTTTTTACTTTTCTCCTAGAACTTTTCCCCATATGCCTTGATGAAAACTTACTAATATTCACCTATTCATTGTGCAGGAGATATATGTATATACAGAAAGAGACAGAGACAGAACTGGGGTTGGGGAAGTTATCTCCAGCTCTCCAGGTAATTCAGAATGGTAGAAAACCCCATACTTTCATTTCACCTGTCTCAGAATAAATATATTTTATAGAGGTAAGTCTCTTTGGTCTTCCCAAACATTAGCCACCCACAGGGCATGCAGAGGGTTAAGAGATAAGATTAGAATGCTTTGGCAAGAGTACTTGAGCTTCCTAGAGAAGTATTGTACAATGTCTACATTGCTAATAGAGTTTTATCTAGTAATAGGGGAACAAAAACTTCTTCTTTTGATCTAAGTTTTATATCTCCTGTTTCTGTTTCCCTAGTCTGTTTCCCACAATGCCACGCCATAATTATCACAAGGTGGCACCCCTGGTGAGGTCACTGTGTGCGAAGCATGGATTACAGTATGTGAATAAGCCCATGTTGGAAGCATTTGGAGATATTGTCAGGTAATTACAGAGTCTCTCAGCTCACAGCTCTCATTTCCCTCTCACTGCTAGTCCCCAGACTATTCACTGGCTTGTGAATCATTTACCCAACAACTCTTTGTTAAGGGGCATCTGTATGTCCAGCATGGACATGAGACCCTTCAGGAAACATCAACAATGCAATGATAATAAATAATTCTTACCATTTACCTACTGCCTTCGAGATACTTCTTAGTGAAAATGTCTCACTACCCTACTAAATCTCAAGCTTCTTAAAACCAGGACTGTGTGTTGTCTCTGAATCCCCCACAGAACCTTGACATGGTTTAGAATTTATGTGCGGGGAGGGACTTTCAAATCATCTGGCCCAGAGTTGCAAACTTAGATGCCTACAGGGTCCAGGGACATAAGTGTGTGGGTTGGGGGGTAGGGGAACCGACCAAGAGCAGAGAAGCCTGCAGGAACTGAAAATCTGTGCTCATCGTGGTGCATTCACAGCCCCCTAGAGAACATCAACAGCCCATGATCTGGGTTTAATAAGTTTCTCTTTCTTTTAGAATTAGGAAAAAAAATACCAGTGTCTTGAATGATGCCAACAAGATCAGATCTGGCCTGATCTGCCCCTGGGTGTTTCTCCAGCTTCAGACTCTCCACCGCTCCCATCTTCCTTTTCTGTCCTCCAGAGACCTAACCTCTCTTCAGTTGCTACAGAACTTCCTGCCCCTTGCCATTTTCTGTCCTTTGCCCCTTGGCTTTTGCCTAGAATGTTCTTCCAGTCTGTCCCCTCCCCTCACATCACCTTGTCAATTTCCATCCCCTCCCCAAGATTCATAAATGCCTTTTCCTCATCTTGGTCTTCCCTTGACCCCAGGACTCAATCTGTCACCTGCTCTTGCAGCACCTGCTTCTCTTCACTTTACCTTTATCACAATCATGATTAAATAACATTGTGGGTAATAAATTATTTAATAAATGTCTCCCCAGAGGGGAAAATGGGTGATGGGCATTGAGGAGGGCACTTGTTGGGATGAACCCTGGGTGTTAAATGTAAGCAATGAACCACAGGAAACTACCCCAAAAACCAAGAGCACATTTTACAGATTGTATGATAACAAATTTGACAATAAATTATAATAAAATATATATATATACATATACAGAGACATATATATCTAGATATACATATACACATGTGTATATGTATAT
>NC_064808.1:12173772-12218624 GCF_023721935.1 Panthera uncia | reverse complement strand
TCTGATGCTTATTATTGCTATTATGTTATAATGAGGTTCCTCCAATCCCAGACCCACCAGAAGCAAGAGGGCCATAGAGTCAGTCACACAGAAACACAAGATGGACAGACAATCATTTTTATAATGACAGTGGCACCTTTCACCAAGTGAGAAGCTTATGAGTCACAAGCGAGAAAATGATTTCTCCCGTTGCAACAAGTAACACCCTTGAGGCACCTTCCATATCTGGCTGTATTAAGTCCCCTGGAACCAGCAGAAATCTCCAGATCTCAGGCTGAAGGGCAAGTAGAGAACCAGAGGTTCTACTTATACCAATTTATGGTTAATCGTGTGAGAGCACAATCCTCACTGTTGAAAATCATACCAAATATAAGTATACTGTTTGTTGCTTAATCAGTATGTTATTTAGGAATCTCTTGACTATTTCCATGCTAATCATCAACCTCAAAGATACAGAAAGCATAAAAGATTGAACTTAAACTTTTTTTTAATTTACATCCAATTTAGTTAGCATATAGTGCAATAAATGATTTCAAGAGAAGAATCCAGTGATGCTTCCCCTACTTACAACACCTAGGGCTCATCCCAACTAGTGTCCTCCTTAGTCCCCCTTGCCATATAGCCCATCCCCCCCACCTTAAACCCCTCCAGCAAGCCTCAGTTTGTTCTCTGTATTTAAGAGTCTCTTATGTTTTGTCACCCTGTTTTTATGTTATTCTTGCTTCCCTTCCCTTATGTTGACCTGCTTTGAATCTTAAATTCCACACGAGTGAATTCATATGATATTTGTCTTTTTCTAATTTCACTTAGCATAATACACTCTAGTTCCATTCATGTTGTTGCAAATGGCAAGATTTCATTCTTTTTTATTGCCAAGTAATATTCCATTGTATATGTATATCACCTCTTCTTTATCCATTCATCAGTCAATAGACATTTGGGCTCTTTCCATACTTCGGCTATTGTTGATAGTGCTGCTATAATCATTGGGGTACATGTGCCCCTTAGAAACAGCACACCTGTATCCTTTGGATAAATACTTAGTAGTGCAATTGCTGGGTTGTAAGGCAGTTACAGGAGAATTAATTTATAACCTTGAAGTAGGAAAAGTCTTCTTTTGTTTAATGTTTATTTATTTTTGAGAGAGAGAGAGAGACAGAGTGCAAGCAGGGGAGGGGCAGCAAGAGAGGGAAACACAAAATCCAAAGTAGGCTCCAGGCTCTCTGATCTGTCAGCACACAGCTGACGCAGGGCTCAAACTCAAGAACTGTGAGATGACCTGAGCTGAAGTCGGACAGTTAACCGACTGAGCCACGCGGGTGCCCCTCTGTTTTTAATTTTTTGAGGAAGCTCCATACTGTTTTCCAGAGTGGCTGCACCAGTTTGCATTCCCACGAGCAGCGCAAAAGTGTTCCACTTTCTCAGCATCCTTGCCAACATCTGTTGTTCCCTGAGTTGTTAACGTTAGCCATTCTGACAGGTGTGAGGTGGTATCTCATTGTGGTTTTGATCTGGTTCTGATGATGAGTGATGTTGAACATTTTTTTCATGTGTCTATTAGTTTTCTGGATGTCTTCTTTGGACAAGTGTATATTCATGTCTTTGGCCCATGTCTTCACTAGATTATTTGTTCTGGGGGGGTGTTGAGTTTGATAAGTTCTTTATAGTTTTTGGATACTAACCCTTTATCTGATATGTCATTTGAAAATATCTTCTCCCCTTCCATCAGTCGCCTTTTGGTTTTGTTGATTATTTCCTTCGCTGTGCAAAAGCTCTTTATTTTAATGAGGTCCCAGTAGTTCATTTTTGCTTTTATTCCCTTGCCTCTGGAGATGAAGTTGCTGCAGCCAAGGTCAAAGAGTTTTTTTTCTGCTTTCTCCTCAATGATTTTGATGGATTCCTGTCTTACATTTAGGTCTTTCATACATTTTGAGGGGTTTTTTTGTGTGTATGGTATAAGAAAGTCATCTAGGTTAATTCGTCTGCATGTTGCTGTCCAGTTTTTCAAACACCATTTGCTGAAGAGACTGTCTTTATTCCATTGGATATTCTTTCTTGCTTTGTCAAAGATGAGTGGGCCATACGTTTGTGGTCTATTTTGGGGTTCTCTATTCTCTTCCATTGACCTACTTGTCTGTTTTTGTGCCAGTACCATACTGTCTTGATTATTACAGCTTTGTAATACATCCTGAAGTCTGGAATTGTGATGCCTCCAGCTCTGGTTTTCTTTTTTAGGATTGCTTTGGCTATTCAGGGTCTTTTCTGGTTCCATAAAAATTTTAGGACTGTTTCTTCAAGCTCTGTGAGGAATGCTGGTGATATTTTGATAAGGATTGCAATGAATATGTAGATTGGTTTGGGTAGTATCGATATTTTAACAATATTTCTTCTTCCAATCCGTGAGCATGGAATATTTTTCCATTTTTTGTGTCTTATTTCATTTTTTTCATAAGCTTTCTATAGTTTTCAGTGTATAGATTTTTCACCTCTTTAGTTAGATTTATTCCTAGGTATTTTATGGGTTTTGGTGCAACTTCAAGTGGGAATGATTCCTTGATTTCTCTTTCTGTTGCTTCATTATTGGTGTATAGAAAAGCAACCAATTTCTGTGCATTGATTTTGTATCCTGTGACTTTGCTGAATCCATGGATCAGTTCTAGCTGGGTTTTTTTGGTGGAATCTTTGGGTTTTCCACATAGAGTATCATGTTGTCTGCAAGGAGTTAAAGATTGCCTTCCTCCTTGCTGATTTGGATGCCTTTTATTTCTTTGTGTTGTCTGATTGCTGAGGCTTGGACTTCCAAACACTATGTTGAATAACAGTGGTGAGAGTAGACATCCTTGTTGTGTTCCTGACCTTAGGGGGAAAGATCTCAGATTTTCCCCATTGAGGATGATATTACCGGAGGGTCTTCATATATGGCTTTTATGATCTTCAGGTATGGTCTTTCTTTCTTTAAGGTTTTTATTAAAAAAAGGATGCTGTATTTTGTCAAATGCTTTCTCTGCATCTATTGAGAGGATCATGTTCTTATTCTTTCATGTATTAATGTGCTGTATCACATTGATTTGCAGATATTGAACCAGCCTTGCATCCAGATTTAAATTCCACTTGATCATGGTGAATAGTTTTTTTAATATATTGTTGGGTCTGGTTGGCAAATATCTTGTTGAGGATTTTTGCATACATGTTCATCATGGAAATTGGTCTGTAGTTCTCCTTTTTAGTGGGGTCTTTGTCTGGTTTTGGAATCAAAGTAATGCTGGCCTCATAGAATGAGTTTGGAAGTTTTCTTTCCATTTCTATTTTTTGGAACAGCTTCAAGAGAATAGGTGTTAACTCTTCTATAAATGTTTGGTAGAATTGCCCTGGAAAGCCATCTGGCCCTGGACTCTTGTGTTTTGGGAGATTTTTGATTACTAATTCGATTTCTTTACTGGTTATGGGTCTGTTTAAATTTTCTATTTCTTCCTATTTCAGTTTTGGTAGTTTGTATGTTTCTAGAAATTTGTCCATTTCTTCCAGACTCCCCAATTTATTGGCATATAATTGCTCATAATATTCTTTTATTGTTTGTATTTCTGCAGTGTTGGTTGTGATCTCTCTATCTGTGATTTTATTTATTTGGGTCCTTTCCTTTTTCTTTTTGATCAAACTAGCTAGTGGCTTATCAATTTTGTTAATTCTTTCAAAGAACCAGCTCCCGGTTTCACTGATCTGCTCTATCGTTTATTTGTTTGTTTGTTTTCAATATCATTGATTTCTACTCCAATATTTATTTTTTCCTGTCTTCTGCTGGTTTTGGGTTTTATTTGCTGTTCTTTTTCCAGCTCTTTAGATGTAAGTTTATGTTGTGTATCTGAGACCTTTCTTCTTTCTTTAGGCCTGAATTGCTACATATTTCCCCTCTTGTGACTGCCTTTGCTGCATCACAGAG
Source organism: Panthera uncia (assembly GCF_023721935.1). Lineage (NCBI taxonomy): Eukaryota > Metazoa > Chordata > Mammalia > Carnivora > Felidae > Panthera > Panthera uncia. The sequence goes on along the minus strand of NC_064808.1, from coordinate 12,214,687 downwards.
ATTTGAGACTGTTATCATTTTCATTGGCTTCCATATACTTTTTAATTCCCCCTTTAATTTCTTGGTTAACCCATTCATTATTTAGTAGGATGTTCTTTAATCTCCAAAAATTTGTGGTCTTTCCAAATTTTTTCTTGTGGTTGATTTCGAACTTCATAGCATTGTGGTCTGAAAATATGCACAGTATGATCTCAAACTTTTGTACTGTCAAAGGCTGATTTATGTCCAGTATGTGATCTATTCTGGAGAATGTTCCATGGGCACTTGAGAAGAATATGAATTCTTCTGCTTTAAGATGAAATGTTCTGAATATATCTGTTAAGTCCGTCTGGTCCAGGTGTCATTCAAAACCATTTTTCCTTATTGATTTTCTGCTTAGATTATCTGTCCACTGTTGTAAGTGGGGTGTTAAAGTCCCCTACTATTATGGTATTATTATCAATTAGTTTCTGTATGTTTGTGATTAACTTATTTATATATTTGGGTGTTTCCACTCAAATTGGGGGCATAAATGTTTACAATTGTTAGGTGTTGGTGGCTAGACCCCTTAATTATGATATAATGCCCTTCTCCATCTCTTGTTACAGTCCTTATTTTAAAATCTAGTTTGTCTGACTATAAGTATGGATACTCTGACTTTCTTTTGGCGACCATTAGCATGATAAATGGTTCTCCATCTCCTTACTTTCAACCTGAAGGTGTCTTTAGGTCTCAAATGGGTCTCTTGTGTATCTTATTTTCTTATCCATTTTCATACCCTATGTCTTTTTATTGGAGCATTTAGTCCATTGACATTTATAGTGAGTACTGAAGACTATGAATTTATTGCCATTGTGTTGCCTGTAGAGTTGCAGTTTCTGATGGTGTTCTCTTGTTCTCTCTAGTCTTTGTTGTTTTTTGGTCTATTTTGTTTTGTTTCATCTTTTCTTCCTTCAGAGAGTCCCCCCTGCCCTTAAAATTTCTTGAGGGCTGGTTTAGTGGTCATGAACTCCTTTACTTTTTGTTTGTCCGGGAAACTCTTCATCTCTCTTATTTTGAATGACAACCTTGCTGGATAAAGAATTCTTGGCTGCATATTTTTCTGATTCAGCATGCCGAATATATCCTGCCACTCCTTTCTGGCCTGTCAAGTTTCTGTGGATAGGTCTGCTGTAAACCTGTTCTGTCTTCCCTTGTAGGTTAAGGACATTTTTTTCCCTTGATGCTTTCATAATTCTTTCCTTGTCTGTGTTTTTTGTGAATTTGACTATCATATGCCTTGGTGATGGTTAGTTTTGGTTGAATCTAATAGGGGTTCTTTGTACTTCTTGGATTCTGATGTCTGTGTCTTTCTCCAGATGAGGAAAGTTTTCCACTATGATTTGCTCATATAAACCTTCTTCCCTTTTTTCTCTCTTTTCATCTCCTGGGACTCTTATGATTCAGATGTTACCTTTTTAATAAGTCACTGAGTTCTGTAATTCTTGTATCATGCTCTTTTGCCTTAGTTTTCCTCTTTTTTTCTGCTTCATTATTCTCCACTATTTTGTCTTCTATAGCACTGATCCCCCACTCTGCTTTGTCCATCCTTGCCACCATGGCATCCATTCAAGATTGCATCTCAGGTATAGCATTTTTAATTTTGTCCTGACTAGATTTTACTTATTTTATCTCCACAGAAAGGGACTCTATACCTTTTTTCAACCCCAACTAGTATTCTTATAATTGTGGTTCTAAATTCTAGTCCAAACATCTTGCTTATATCTGTGTTGATTAAGCCTCTGGCAGTCATTTCTTCCTGTTCTATCTTTTGGGGTGAATTCCTTCATTTTGTCATTTTGGAGGAAGAAAAAGAATTAACAAAAGAAAATTAAAAACTAAACTTAAAAATTAAAAACTACACAAAAAAATAAAATAAAGGAAGCTATATCCTAAGTGCATTTTGGTTTGGTTGTTGAAAGAAACTTGATAGAATAGAGGAAAAAGGGAAACAAAAGAAAAAAGAAAACAGCAAGAAAAAGTTTTAAAAATTAAAAAAAATGTATACAATAAAATAGAATAAAATGAAATGAAGAAACTGAAATAGAATTTTTAAAAAATTACAAAAAGAATAAAAAACATAGTAAAAAGAATTTTTATAAACTATTTTTTTTAAAAAAGGAAAATAAAAATAATTCTTTTTCTTTCTATATCCAAGAAAAAGAAAAGAGAAAAAGAGAAAAAAAACTTAAACAATAGTAAAAAAAGAAAAAAGAAAAAGAAATAGAGAAAAATGAATAGATGAACCAGCAAACAGAATGAAAATGGAATGAAGTTACATCCAGTTTCCCCTAGAAGTCAAACTATGAAGCGTTCTATAGTCCATACACTAAGCAGGTGGAGAGATTTGTGGTCCTCCTCTAAGGCATGTGCTTGGAGGGCCCAGTTGGGTGGGGCTTGGTGTAATGGCTCCATTCTCCACTAGGTGGTACTGACTAGCCTACTGGGGTGGATCAGTGTGTTGCACATGCACAGGAGAGGTGAAAATGGCTCACACAGCATCCTGGTTTCTGGCACAGGAACTCTGCACTCTCACCAACTCCCAATCAAGCACCCCTCCTTTGTCTCAGGCTTCTGTCCATTCACTGCTTCTACATTGTCTGTGTCCAAGCCATCAGCCTGCAAGGCAGTACCTTCCTCCCAAATTTTATCTCAGATGGGGCTATGTTTCCACACCCCTCACTTCTGAGAACCCTGTGGCTTGGACCCACTCCAACTCTCTCAGGGAGGGTCTCACTGAGCAATAACTGGGTGCCCACTTACCCCAACAAACATTCATGTGATTGCGCTGTGATAGAGGTTCAGAGATCATGGCCAGGTGCTGGCTTACCCCAGAAAAAGTTTGCAATCACACTGCAGCAAAGGTTCAGAGATTATGGAAAATCACAACACAGATCTGGGGCCAGGTTTCACCACACTTTGGCGGCTCTGTTCCAATACCAGCGAACATGGCTGTTCTCTGGGGTCCACTGGGACTTGTACCTATGCAGAGGCTATCTGGCCTATACCAAATGCTTTCCAGGTGGGGGAACTGCTTCTCCCGTGTGGCCCAGGACCCCTCAGACCTCTCTGCCTGCTCCTAGGGATTATCCCTTCCTCCCCACCAGAGCACTGCAAGGTATTGATCTTCAGAATTTCCTACTCTGTTCTCTCCTGTTTATAGAGTCCAAATGGTATTGAAAGCTTCTCCTTGATCCCTGTCAATGGTTCTGGGGAGCAGATTTCTTGTTCAGTTCCTTGTGTTTCCACTCTTTCTCTTCAGCTACTTTCAGGGGGAGTGCTTCTCCTGCACTCTTCCTATGTGACATACTATCCCCCGCCCCATCCTCTCTCCCCCAAAACAGTTTCCTACCCTCTGCAGCTTCTTTCTCCCCACTTCACCTCTCTGCACTGTGTACCTGATGAGTTCTGTGGTTCAAGTTATGCAGATTGTCGTGTTAATCCTCAGATCAATTTCCTAGGTGTGCAAAATGGTTTGGTGCTGATCTAACTGCATTTCAGGGAGTAGAGTAGAGAAGCTGAGAACTTCCATGCTGCTGCGCCATCTTGGCCCCATCCTGAACTTAAACCCTCTTGATGGCAAGACTATATTTAGGTACTTTTTCTTTCCCAGCAGCATTTATGGAAATTGCAGATAGCATGTTGAGAGAATCTTACAGTGAACATCTGAGTAAGCTTCACCTAAATTCAACATTAGTATTTTAGAAAACATGTCTCATTTCATGTTTATCCATCTACCTATCTGTCTATTAATCTGCCTGATTTTTGTATTGCTTCAAAGTAAATTTCCAAGGGCTTAATTTTACTTTTTTTATTTAATTTCTTGAAAGAGAGAGAGAAAACACGGAGAGAGGCAGAAGGACAGAGATAGAATCTTAAGCAGGCTCCACACCCAGCACAAAGCCTAACATGAGGCTCGATCCCAGGACACTGACATCATGACCTGGGCTGAAATCAAGAGTCAGATGTTCAGTCAACCGAGCTACCCAGGTGTCCCTGCAGAAGCCTGCATTTAAAAATAAGCCTCAGATTATGCAACCACAAAAGCATATTTCTCTTCTTCAATAAAGAATTGGTGTAAATTGTGGAGAAGTTTCATCTTTAAAGGTATTTTAGAGGAATTTGCTATAAGGTAATATAACATAGTTAGCTTTCTGCAAAATTATTAACTCAAAGTTAATATTATATTCAAAGAATAGATTTAGAGGTGTGTGAACTGCAAACTAGTGTCCCAGCTTTTTCCCTCACTTACACTTCATTTCTTCATGAGTCTAGTTTGCCTTGTCTTTTCTACAACATCCAAAAATAATTTCCTGTTGTTTGTACAAGTATGGTATTCTCTGGGACATTTTCCCAGACTTCACTCACCAGGTTAAGTCTCCCTTGATAAGCTCCTATGCCTGTGCACCTCACTGATACAACTTATTCCTTCCTGTTCACCCACTACACTGAAAACTCCATGGGAGCTGTCACTCATCGTTTTATTACCAACCCACCCATTGTTTGGCATTGAGTGGGTGCTCAGTAAATATTTTAATGAATAATTAGTTAGTTAGAGCTATGGTAGATAAGCCTGGGAAGTTAAATTGAGTTCTCACTGAAAAAAAGTCTAAAATGTCAGGCTGGAAAATATATGCTTGGTTTAGTAGACTATGTGGGTCCACAGGGAATCTTTGAGCTGGAGAGTAGTTTAATTGGAACTGAGCTCTGGAAGGACCCTTCTGGAAACACACAAAGGGAAGATTGGAAGATGAGTGGCACAGAGGAGGGGAGACCAGCAAGGTGACTAATTCAACAGCCTCAGTGGGAGATATTGAGAACCTGAATTCAGCTGGTGGTGTAAAATATGAAATGGAAAGGAATAAATGAGACACATTGTAAAAGTCTGGGTCCATGAAACATAGCCCATAATTAAGCATTAAGGTCATCTAAAGATGACCAAAAGTTTGCATTGTAGGTGACATTAGCCAAGGGGTGAAAAGTAGAAGATGGAGCAAAAGTGAAGTGTTGATTTTAAATATCTTGAGTTAATGATATTGGAGGAAAATCTAAGTGTGAATGGCTAGCAGGTAATTGTAGAAAAATGTCCTTTTAGACCTTGGAAGAGGCATAAGGGCAAAAGATACCAGCTTGGACATAGTCTCAGAGAGATCATCAAGAAAAAGAGCAGAGGGGTAGACTTGATTTGACAGAGAACCTTATTGATGTTTTCAGTTAAGTTGGAGGAAGAAAAATGGGCCTGCAAATAAATAAATAAATAAATAAATAAATAAATAAATAAATAAAAGATGCACACTGAGTCCTTGCAGGAAATACAAGGGAATGTCAGAGGCAGAGGGTGGGAAAGAAGAAAGGTTAGGGGAGCAGCTAGAAAACAAGTCCAATACCCAGAGAAGGCATCAGAGGGGAAGCCCATTTCATTTCATGGAACTTTGTTCTGTTTGCAAAGTTGAGTTCGGCTCATCTCAAGAAACCAAATATCCAAGCTGAAGAATGGGCCCTGAACATGTTCAACGGTATTCTAAAGGGAAGATTTTGCTGTTTCAAGTTTGTCAACATTTATAAAAATTAGACATAAGGATTTTATATTTGCATGAAACCCAAAGATTTTTCTGTAATGGCACAGACACAAAATTAAAATGTTCATCTAAAACACAAAGGTAAGTGGATAGGATGCACATTGCTCAAGAGAACCCACCTGAGAACGCTGTACCCTGGGCTCCATGCATCTGAACTGAGAGGTGAGGGGATCAACATTTCAACAAATCAGGATGCCCATCACATGAGCTGGAAAGTTATGGTCTACACCACCTCAAGGGGCATTTCTGGATTTCATTGCTAGTCCTACAGACAGAAATAGGAAACAGCCCCTTTATCATTTATTAAAACATTGAGGACACTGCCATGTCAGTTGGTAAACAGCCACTACTCTCTACCTAACTCCTACCAACCCCCTCTCCTTGATGCCCCACCCCTTCTCCCAGGACACACACACCCCCATTTGGCCCCAAATGGAGGTGGGTGAGTGGGTGGATGGGTAGTAATTTTCCAGGCCTTTTAAGCCCTCTCCAATGTCCTGAAAAATTTATTTGCAAAAGAGAAATATCTTATCCAAAATAAAATGTACACTCTAGGCTTCAGGTGATGAGCTTGACCATTTCAATGTGATCAACAAAATCTCCCAATCAAGAACAACCAAAGCCACAAAATGTTGCTGCCTAGTGACAAAAACAGTAAATGATCTTTCTGCTCAAGGCCAGCATTGCAAACATTCTTAGTAATTACTGCCCAGAATCCAACTGTCATACCGGTGTTTCCTGTTCAGTATGAGGACAAAAAATACCTAAGTACCTGGAATTATTAAAGCCTATAATTTGGAACTCTGCTCAAGCAACTGGAAAAAGTTGCACAAGAGCGATTTGAGTCCCTTTCTCATAGGGACAAATACAAACATTGACTTACATTTAAAAATTAGGGTTCTGACACATGATTTATTGGGGGTATGATCAGGTAGATCTGAGGAAGGAGTGAGGCTTCCCTAAGCCATAGTGGGGGACTTCTGGCCAGAGGGGTACAGTCACCAGAGTCCCAAACTAGGGTTCTCTTAAAAGTTACACAGCTACTAACTAACCATGTGATTATAAGATTGCCCCTTCCTAGAGATTATATGATTTATTCATAAATGACTAATGTATTTGTAGTTTTAAAAATACAACGTATGTTAAAATGATCAGAACCAGGACTGGCACCGGTCAGCTCTCAGGAGTCACTGTATTAAGCTTCCTGACTTGCTTCCTCTTCTTGCTTCCTCTTCTTTTTCTCCCATTAGCACCTTTGAACTTGATGTCCTACCTACCGGGAATCTCCCAGATGTTTGCATTAAAGGTACCTATTCATCATTCTGGTCACCTTCTATCCACTCCAATTTAGGCAGAGAATCCATGTGCCTTTCCACCCCACCTCCCACCACCACCACCATTGCCTAGATTCCCTAACCAGTAACCTGTTTTCTTTCCTTCATAATCTTTACACCATCTGAAATTATCTTATTTACTGGTCATCTCATCTCACTGGAAAATACGTTTAATACAGAAGGCTGGAAGAGTGCTTCCCAAAGCAATGAGTGTATTTATGTCTTTGTCATTTACAAAGTGGAAGGAGAATTGGAAAATGACACCGGGTCCTTGAGAGCAGATTTTTGACAGACTTGTCCACTGTTCTATCTCGCGCCCAGAGCTGGTGCTGGATAAATACTTTTCTTGAAGGACTGCTTTTTTCCTCTTGAAGCCGCCCACCACATCACACAGTGGTCCTGCAAAGGGTGCATGGTCGGGGTCTGGCTGGAATTTCCAAGGTCAAAGCCTCCAGCAGTATCCAGTGGAGTAATATTTGGAGAAGGATGTCTGATGCCCACTTCAGAGATAACTGAATCCAATCCAACACATAACTGTGGACAGCCGGTACTGTAGTTACCAGGTGCTGCGGTCACATGGAATTTAGGCATGCCATTGTTCTGCCCCCAAGGAGTTGACAATTTCATAAAGAAGACAAGACTAATATCAATTTAAAGGAAAGATAAAGTTAAGACAGTCCAGAGCTGTTAGAAATAGTCGGGGCGAGGTGGGTAGTGGGGTGCCACTGGGAACCTATGCAGGAGCTGCCCCTGTTAGGATGCAAGGGGAAGAGTCAAGGGGGATAATGGGGAAGCGGGGAGATGTGGGGAAGGGGGACAGGGGACAAGAGCAGTGAGGAAAGTGGCTGGTGGGGTCTTTGAGTGGGGGAAGTTGCAGAATGGGCCTGGGTGAGAGATGTGGGAGAAGAGGGGGGAGGCTGGCAGTGGGGAGAGGGGAGATGGAGTATCTATGAGGAGGCAGACAGGGGTATGGGGGGAGGGAAGTGGGGCAAGGGACTGCCAGGCTCCAGAAAGCCCCGTGGGAGGTGCCTCAATAGAGAAAAGGAGTTGGAAAAGCTGGAGGCAAATGATGCAGAGGCAGCAGAATCGGCTTCCCTCCTGATGCTCATCTAGGATGCACGACCTTCCATTTGAGTTCACATTTTTCCCCCTTGGAGTGCTTATGTGGATGTGGCTGAGTTCCTGCTGGACAATGGCATCCCCACCAACCCTGCTACCAGGCCCAGAACCTTCTGTGTCTGTGGATGAACTGGAAGGAAAGGAGTCCCCACCGTCCTCCGCACATGCACTTTGCCCCACATTATATTTGCCTGGAGGCTCAGGCAATAATAATACCAGCTAACATTTATTTAGCACTTACTCTGTGTCAGTCATTTACACATACCCTCACCAATAAATTGATACTATTATCTTCGTTTGATAGGAGGGGAAACAGAATCACAGAGAAGTAACTTGCCCAAGGTCACATGGTTGGTGGGTAGTGGAGGCAGAACTTGAACCCAGGAGTCTATCTTCGTAGCCAAGTGCGGCTTAGGCGCTGGCCCAAAGAAGGCATCCCCACTGCTCTGCCAGGACAAACGTCTTTGGGATTCCTCCTTCATCCTCATGTTCTTTTTCTGTTTTACCTCTGGGAGGTGGTGTTCGTTCGTTCGTTTTCATGGTCCTTGGCTAAGAACCCACCAGAGGAGGCGTGGCCCCTGTTTTAGGGGGTTCTGCACCAACCTTTCTGCAGGAGCGGCCTACAGGCGGATGGCTCCTGAGAAGAATCCCAGGAGCTGGTATAGAAACCAGGGAACCTGCACCCAAGGGATTCTCATGCTCTACTTTTTATTCATTTACTTTTTATTTGAAAATTTTTCAAATGCAGAAGGAACTACTGTGATTACATTCAGCCTCTGTAATTCATTTTTTTTATTTCTATTTTTAAAAGTTTTTAATGTTTGTTTATATTTGAGAGAGAAAGAGAGAGAGAGAGAAAGTGAGCAGCGTGGGTGGGGCAGAGAGAGACAGAGAATCTGAAGCAGGTGTGAGGGCTGACCTGTCAGCACAGAGCCCGACCCATGAGATCATGACCTGAGCCAAAGTGGGATGCCCAACAGACTGAGCCACGCAAGCGCCCCCTGCCTCCATACTTCTTAACTCATAACCAATCTTCTTTTCTGTGACCTCTTCCATTTCCCTCCCTCACCTGATTATTTTCAATCACTTCCTAGGTACCATGTCATTTCATCCATAAATATTTCAATATGTATGTAAAACATATAGTTTCTTTCTAAAAACATAACTCAATTTCATATCTGAAATCAACAAAACCATCAGCATTCAATTTGTAAAAAAAAAAAAATTTTAACAGTAACAATAATTAATACTCTAAGAAGAATTAATCCTCTAAGAAGTCAGTGTGGTCTTCCGGAATAAAAAATTACTGGCAACAATGCCTACTGAGCTTTGGCCTCTGTGCCTTCGATTTCTCCTGTGCTGAATTAAACTAGGGAGGGAGATGGAAAGGTAGCTAGATTTCATGGCTCTGATATTCCAGTAGTTTTCATAACCAGAGGGATCATCACGTACCGCTAGGTCCCCACATGCCCTCAACATTTTTATTAATAATTTTCAACAGTATTTCCTACCTCTCTCTCCCCTACCAGAATGTAAACTTCCTGACAGGTAAGAAGTTACCAAGGGTTTCAAACTTCTCTTTTATTCATTGTGACATCCTCAGTGCCGAGAACTATGTGAGAATCAAGTCAGAGACTCAATAAATATCTGTTCAATGATTGAAAATTGAGCTCTTCCACCTTTTGTAACAAAACCCCTTAGTCATATAGAAATCGTGAGGCATCAATCATTTTGGAAATGTTTCAATTCAATAAAGTTGGTATCACTATAAACTCACCTTTCCCTGTTTGTAGAACTACTTAGATGGCCATGATGGTATTATTTGCCTAGGAAGTGTCCTTATCAAAAGGTGTTTTAGGGGATGCCTGGGTGGCTCAGTTGGTTAAGCCTCTGGCATCCGCTCAGGTCACGATCTCGCAGTGCATGGGTTCGAGCCCTGTGTCAGGCTCTGTGCTGATAGCTCAGAACCTGGAGCCTGCTTCAGATTCCGTGTCTCCCTCTCTCTCTGCCCCTCCCCCACTTGTGCTCTGTCTCTCCCACAAATACATAAACATTAAAAGAATTTTTTAAAAAAAGGTGTTTTAGGAATTGAGAATCAAAGCATAGTATCAGCTGACACAAAGGTGACTAAAATGAGTCAAAGCCAGGTGTCCCTCCAGGTAAGTCTCGCACGCTTTGTATAGCAGGATGGAGTGGTAATAAACAAGTAGGTGTTTCAAGTGGAAAGGATCAGTGTCTTACTTATGCTGCCTTAATAACAGACTAGACTGTCAGAAAGGAAGAGATTTGGAAGCCAGCTACTTCTCTCTCAAAGCTCTTGGGCTCAGGGTGGAGTACCTGCTCCTGTCTGCAGGAGGCCAGGAAGGACTCAGCTGGCCTCACCTGCATGTACTCCAGCTGGCCTCCCCTCGGGTAGTTAAAGCAGCTCAGGGAGCAGCTCAGCCTATAGGAGAGCTCTGCTTATTTGGTCTCTGTTTTCTTTTGCACCAACCTGCTGAACCACACCATGCACCTGCTGAGGATTGTTCCAGGGGATCATTTACTCTGTGACTCAGCTACGGACAGGTTCTAAGAAGGGGCTGAAGGAATCTGCCTCTGGATCCGTGTCTGCCTCTGGATCCCTGTTAGCCTTTCACCATTTTCAGATGGGACAAAGTCCCTCACAAAGCCTTTTGAAATCCATTTCATGTGTCAGTTATACTGAGCGTTGTTCTTGTGGGGTTTTGGCAATGCCTTATCTGCTTCAACTGCATTTTCCTTTAAACCTACTCCTTCTCCCTTCTCTATCCCGGTTAAATGGCCCCACCATTCACACAATGGATCAGAACAACAATCTAGGGGGTCAAACTTGATTTCTATCTTTCCCTCACTCCCTACATTCAAACCAAAAGCAATTTCCTGTTAACTTTACCTCCTCAAAACAGTGCAATTAAGTATCATTGTCTCCCTATCCCTTATAATACCCTAGTTCAACCCACTATTACCTTTCAAATGAAAGACTATAAGAGCCTCATGTATGGTCTTCCAACTTCCATTCTTGCCCTTTGTAATCTAAGTCCAATCAACAACAAGAATAATCTCTCCAATGCAATGATATGTCCATGTCACTTCTCCCACTGACCCTATGATAACTCTTTATCATACTAACATTCAAACTCCTGAGGGCTCTCTGTGATAAGGCATCTGCCCGGGTCTCTGACCCCAGGTGTAACGTGTCCCCCTTCAGTCCCTCCAGCCCACTTTCTTGTCCTTGGAGCACATACACAGGCCAAGCTCATTCCATTTCCACTGTGGGGACTGTGCACCATCTTTCCCCACAGGTGGCTCTGCTTTCTCACTAAGCCATCTCTAGAAGGAGGCCTCTCCTGACTGAGATTCTCCCTCCTATCAAGCACCATGACTTCATAGCACTTTATTTTCCTTACAGCATTTCTCCTTGTCGGAAATTATCTTGCTTATTAAAGGGTTTCTCTGTGTTTACTCTGCTCTCCACACACTGGGGTACAACCTCCATGACAGTTGTATCCATATGCTGCTATTTCCTATGTGTCCCCAGTCCCTGGAGCAGGGCCTGCCATATGGTAGGTGTAATAATATCCATTGTACTGAAATAGAACAGTTCACATACAATCACTGAATTTATGTTTTTCCTCAAGAAGACAGGATTTCGCCATTTGGGTTCTTTTGAAACTTCGGTTCTGGCTCAGACTCGGAGACTGAGGTCTTAAAAATTGTGGGTTCACACTGACCTATTTGAATTCCATATTCACATTGTATTACCCTTGTCATGGCTGACTCACTTCACATCCCTGAGATGCAGTTCCTTTATCTATAAAATGCAGATAATAACAGTTCTTAAGCTATAAGGTTGTGTGCAGATTCAACAAGACAATGCATGTAAAACCTCTGAGCCCAAAGCCTCAAAGTGGCAAACACTAAATACACATTATTACTACTATCAGTGTTGGTTTTCGGCTTTCAGTAGTCACCACCATAAAGTAGAAGGGGTAGATTTCTCCATCAGAGATTATGCCTCTTTCATTCACATCCATTCATTTATTTATTCCCTGGGTTATCCTTCTAGTACAGTCAGCATTTGGTCAATCAAAGTACAACTAGAACACAGTCTGCCACTTGGTGGGTAATCATACAACAGATTCAAATTTGCTGACAGCTTCAATAAACATGGAAATAACTGAATGCATGATACTGTCCTTAAACCCATGAAACTTAAAGTCCAAAGTCCCCAAGAGGTTTAGTAACTTGCTCATATTCACCCAGTGAGTAATCGATACAGCCAGGATTTGGACCCTCAAGAACTCCTCAAGAGCTCTCCTCAAGAGCTCGTTGAGTCCTCAAGAGCTCTCCAAAGAGATGGTCTAGAACTATAGGGTAGCACCTGTGAACTGTTCTTCTAATGATGCCATGGGGCTAATAAAATGAGGCATGGAGATGATCAAGTTAAAAGGGCATGTGAATGTCTTCACTGATGCTGCAGACAGAGCTTCAGTTGAGGATCTTGACTGTCTGTATAAGACCCCGGAGAGCTATTGAGGTAAATAACAATGATGACAGCCACAGCAATGAGAGGAAGGGGCACTCCAATTGGGAGGAGCCTTCTAGCAATGATAATCCTGATAACCCCCTTCAATGCAAAGCCCTTTGCTGATCAAAAGATATATGCATGAGCATTCCCTTCCTTGCTCTTCCAAAACTATGGAGGCAGCCACATCTGGCATCATTAATCCTATTTGACAGATGGAGAAACTGAGGTTTAGAGTAAGAGAAAGATCCAGAATGCAAAACCAGTTTTCCAGATCCAAGATCAGCCCCAGGTTGGAACAGATGATCCCCAAACTCATAGAATTAAACAAGATGTAAATTCTCTAAAGGGTAGGAACTTGAAAAAAAGAAAATTGTTAATGGTCTCAACTGAGAAGTTCAGTTCTATACACTCAACTCAGTCCCCAGTGTCTGAGATTCTCATAGGAATACATAGATCTTAATCCCACAGCCCTCAAAAATAACTCCCCCATTTGTAGCAAAAGCAAAAACACCACCTTGCAGCAAGTGTTTTTCTAAGGACACACCTGCTGTAGTGTCTGGAAGGAAAATCCAAGCCTAGAAATCAAAAAATACACCAGGAATTTTATCTCTGCTTCTTTGCAGACTCCAGAAAATCCTCCCCCATAAAATCGAAAGTTGAAACAGAGTAGCAGGATCTACTGATGGGGTGAGTTGGGAGCATTTTCAACATTCAGATCATAAAACACTTGAATACTCTCAGTGCTCAGTAAAAGTTTTATAACTAAACTAATCCATCTTGGTTACCAGTTAACACTTTGGAAATGGAAGAAATCATTACTTTATTTAAAAATATCTCTGAGGGGCGCCTGGGTGGCGCAGTCGGTTAAGCGGCCGACTTCAGCCAGGTCACGATCTCGCGGTCCGTGAGTTCGAGCCCCGCGTCAGGCTCTGGGCTGATGGCTCGGAGCCTGGAGCCTGTTTCCGATTCTGTGTCTCCCTCTCTCTCTGCCCCTCCCCCATTCATGCTCTGTCTCTCTCTGTCCCAAAAATAAATAAAAAACGTTGAAGAAAAAAATTTAAAAAAAAATTTAAAAAAAAGAAAAAATTAAAAATATCTCTGAGTACAACAGTAGTTGCCAGGGACCAGATGGTAGGGGAAATGAGATGTTAAAGGGTATTAACTTCCAGTTATAAAAGGAATAAGTTCCTGGGATCTGATGTACCTCACAGCTACTATATATAATTAACAATACTGTACTGTGAAAGTTGCTGTAAGAGTAGATTTTAAATATTCTCAACGTAACAACAACATGATAATTAGGTGAAGGATATGTTAACTAACCTTATGGCCGTGAACATTTTGCAATATACATGTGTATCAAATAAACACATTCACACCTTAAACTTACACAATGTTATATGTCATTTGTGTGTCAATAAAATTGGAGTGGGGGAGAGAATATCTACGAAAGAGGTACAGAAAAAGTCCACTGTAACTTAATGTAGAAATGACTCCTAATTAGAGTAATTTCTCCTTAATTGCATATAATGTGACTTCCTATTGTCTCTACTGTAGCTTGTGGGGCAACATCACCATGCATTTGTTCAAATACTTCCTCTGCTTGGAGTTGCCTTCCCTAGCCATACAGATCTCCACCTTATACCATCCCAAACACATTTCTAGAACCAATTTTAAAACCACTTATTTTAGGAATGGTTTCTATATCCTCTAATAAAATGAGATTATTTGCCAAACTAAAGTCAAACAGCATGCAGTTTGTATCTCCTTTTGGACACTATTAATTCTCATTTTTGTCACAGAGAACCAACATGAAAATTAAACTTGACAACTGTAGATGTAACTTACTCACCACTTTAGACCCTAAGTCTCCGACCATTTCTTTCAACAACTGAGATGCTCAATTTTTCCTTTGGACTGAATTGACCTCTTTTAACCCTTAAAACAATAATGCCCTTGTTTCCCAATGTCTTGTAAAGAGATGTGGCTTTTATTTAAAAAAAACAAAATACTGGCAGCATTTTGACTTGCTTAGAGATAGTATGTCTGGACCTGTACTTAAAAGTCAATTAAAGGGGTATAAAATACATTAAAAAATATTTAATAATTACAAAAAGGCATATAGAATATACAACAAATATGTGTAATCACCAGATAGCTATGGATATAAAGTATCACCAATACTATGGAAGCCCCAGTATTATATCATATTATAATTAGTCAAGAAGCTATTTCCCTCAACATTATGATTTTAAAATTTGGGTAAAGAAATGTAGGCCTAGTGAATTCATTTTCAGTGATGGAAATATTCTATTATTTTTTGTACCATTATTTATTTTATCATTAGTTGTCTGTTTTTTTAACACTTTTTCTATGATATCACATGGCCTGATCTACCTTTTTAAAATCCAATTTGACAATCATTGCATTTTAATGATGCATTTATTCCATTTATATTTATTATCCTAATTCATTTAGATTATTTATGCCTTCTCAGGTGATTTCTGTTTGCCATGATTTTTTTCTAGTATTTTTATCTCCTTTCTTATGTTTATTTAGATTGGTTGATTTTTAAATTCCTGCCAATCCCCCAAATTTTAAAAGAAAACCCAACTTTTATCTTTTATAATGTTTGAAAACATATATCTTTAAGTTCAAGTCAAAAGTACAAAAATTTTAGAGCACCTTAAGTCTAATTAACCCTCCAACCTAATACCTCAGTGTTAGCTGATATATTCAGTTTCTTGACCACTTCCCAATGGAAAATATTATTAATATTTTATACTTCCTCTGTTTTTTCCAATTTTCTCACCTGTTTACTAATTTCTAAGTTCACTATGTCTTCTTGTTTCTGAGACTTTTTTAAGGATCACATTAGTCTCTTCTGAACAACAGCCTTTAGAAGCATATATAGTGCTCAACTACTGATGGTAAACCCTCCATGTGTTTTTTGCATGAAAATATTTTATCCATTCTTTTCATTAACTTCTTCATTTAAATCTAAAACCTTCATAAAAGTTAAAATGATGGTGCAGTGAGCACTGTGATACACTGCACCTAGATTAACCAACACTTTTTCTTTTCCTTTTGCTGGATCGCTACACAGGCAAATGGACAGATAAGAGATATTCAGCATGTACCTCCTGCAAACAAAGAAAATCTCTGTGATAACCACCTGTTCCCACTAAAGAAACTTGATACTGATGAAATTATATTATCGCATATATACTTACTATTCTAATTTCCCACTTGTCTCCACAATATCTTAAGTAGATGTTGTATTTTCAGATTCAGGGACCAATGAAAGATTATGTATTAAATTTAGTTGCAATGTCTTTCTAGCCTTATTAAATCTGGAATAGTTCCCTGTTTTTGTTTTTTGTTTGTCTTTTATGAAATTGACATTTTTGAAGTGTCTAAGCCAGTTGATTATAGAATTTCCCAACATCTGGACTTTTTCAAGTTGCTTCATAATGATTAGGTTCAATAAATCTTTGCCATTAAAACAACATAGGTGATGTTGTTGCTATCCCTTCTATTTATACACATATATATATGCATGTATGTATATATAAAATGAGGGGACTATATGGCATGTAAATATGGGAGTTGGATGCTAAGGAGAGTTGTAGAAAGACACTCTGAAGTCTTCAAACATATGTGGGCCATGAGCAGAAAATTTCTTTCATTAATGCTACCAATTGATCTCAGAAAATTTCTTTCATTAATGCTACCAATTTCAGGAGCTTGACCAGGATTGGAACGATGAATGTCTAAGGAAAACTACAGATGTTGAAAAGTTGCAAATCATATTTGAATATTGCTCTCAGCAAATATGGATACCTGCTTAATATGATGGAAACATGTGTTAACCTATGCTTCTTAGAATCACACATATTAGAAGTCAATCATCTTCTATGAGATCTCCTTCAGTTTGAAAATGAATCCATGACTCACATGTCATTTTTTATGTGGTGATTACTTATCAAGGAAATAGAAGAAATATGGAAAGCAATAAATCCTTTTGTGAGTGTTTTCCATAAGGATCTAATTCAAAAAAAAAAAAAAGGTGACTGAAATATAAGATCCTTTTCCTTCAAGAAATCACAAAGATTTTCTTTCTTTTCTTGGTCCTCTTCTTGGTCCTTTCTAGACTTCCATAATCATGACAAAAGAAAATATCACTGAAGTGACTGAATTTTTTCTTCTGGGGTTTGGTGCCCAAAACAAGTTTCGAGACCTCCTCTTCATTGTATTTCTGGTCATCTATGTGACTTCCATGGTGGGTAATATTGGAATGATCCTACTCATCAAGACAGATTCCAGACTTCAAACACCCATGTACTTTTTCCTACAACATTTGGCTTTTGTTGATATCTGTTATACCTCCGCTATCACTCCCAAGATGCTGCAAAACTTCATATTAAAAAACAAATCTATATCCTTTGAGGGCTGTATAATGCAATTATTGGTTTATGCAACATTTGCAACCAGTGACTGTTACCTCCTGGCTGCTATGGCAGTTGATCGTTATGTAGCCATCTGTAACCCACTTCACTACCCCATAATCATGTCCCGAAGAATCTGCATCCAACTGGTAGCTGGTTCATATGTCATGGGTTCAATAAATGCTTCCGTGCACACAGGTTTTACATTTTCACTGTACTTCTGCAAATCCAATACCATCAATCATTTTTTCTGTGATGTTCCCCCAATTCTTGCCCTTTCATGCTCCAACATTGACATCAACATCATGCTCCTTGTTGTCTTTGTGGGATTTAACCTGATATTCACTGTGTTGGTTGTCATCTTTTCCTACATGTATATCATGGCCACCATCCTGAAGATATCTTCTGTTTCAGGGAGGAAAAAAGCCTTCTCCACATGTGCCTCCCACCTGACAGCAGTCATTGTTTTCTATGCAACCCTGTCATACATGTACTTAGAGCCCCAAGCTAGTAATTCCCAGGAGAATATGAAAGTGGCCTCTGTATTTTATGGCATTGTGATTCCTCTTTTGAACCCCATGATCTATAGTTTGAAAAATAAGGAGGTGAAAGAGGTTCTAAAAGTGATGAGGAAAAAGTTCTTCTAGGTTGGACCCAAGTCATTAAAATTCAGCACCTCAAAGCATCAAGTAAGGATGTTTGACCACTATTGAATGTTTCTGAAGTTGGAAACACGTTCACATCTTAAATCAATGTTACCTCTTTTAATAAGTTCTTAAAATGTGAGAAATATAGCAACATCTCATGAGACTAATATTCTCCTGATTATAACTCAAGAAATATGTTTCATACTATCCATATTTTATTGAGATTATTTAAAATATTAAAATTATGTACAGACTTCACAAAGTATTTAGTTGCTTCAAATAGATTTCATATATGTTTCTAAAGACTAGAAAACCTCAATTTTGCATATAATCAATATTAAAATTGAAGTTCATTAATTACCATTCACTTAAATGACTTCCTTAAGTTGTCTACAAAGAGACAGGTATGTTCTGTTCTAATTATTGCATACACCAGAATGTAAAATAAATGCACTGCTTTGAAAAGTACTTTTTGACTCTGGCTATACTTCCTACTTAATATTCTTTTATTAGTTACATTCTCTAGTAACTAATTTCTATACGATGTTATGTTTGATGTTACATTTGTCGTTAGTTATCCTCTTTATTCTGAATCCATTTCTTTCTTGTATAAGGTAAGGAAACTTCTGGACACATTTCCTATATCCCTCCCCAATAAAAATAGAAAATCTAGAATGTAGAAGGATATAAAAACCTAAATAATTCATTTATGAAAGGCACACCAGTCATTTTCGTCTAGGCAAATAACTTTAAACTATAGTAAACAATAGAAGTTGAAGGGAGGCCAAGAGCCCTTTGAATCAGAAAGACAAACTGTTAACAAGAGAGCTTTAATAGGTATATTGAAGTTAAGTGGTGGAAACCCCCACATGACTCTAGAGAGGCCATGCTAGCTAGCTACATGAAAAAGCAAGTTTCACATGAAAATAACACCAGACAGACTAGTGATCTGGCCAGAAAATGTTAAGTAACAGCAGAAAGACAACTGGGCAAGAGAAGATATATTTTTCAAATATGATATCCTGCTTCAATTTTGAGAGAAGAGAAAAAATTAACATGGAGATAATGTGGGATGACCAGAATCTTCCCAGCAAAGACTCCACCTTTATAAAGGATGACACCTTCCATAAAGGGAAGGTCCAAGAACCTTCAAAGACCAGGATTAGGGACAATTGCCAGAGAGTCATCAGCAAAGTAGACAAAGGATGTCCTGAGACTCTAGAGGGGAAAGTCAGAGACTAATGTAAAATATGGTGACTATTTTTTTTATGGTGACCATTTTTAAAATACCGTATCATATATTTGAAATCTGTTGACAGAGTAGAAATAAGGAAAATGATAATCATGCAAAGTGATGGTTTGTTAACCAGTTTGTGGTGATCATTTCATGATGGATACTCCTGTCAGAATATCAAGTTGTGTATCTCAAGTACATACAAACTTTGTCAATTCTACCTCAGTAAAGATGTAGGGGAAACATGATAAAACAAAGAAAAACTTAGTACATGTTGAGAAATCTAAGAGGCCAAATTGGAAATAGAGTGCAAAATGGAGAGTCACATATTGCTCTGCATTTTATACCAAGGTGAAAGAAATCCCAAAAGGAAATAAACTCTGTGACAAATATACACAAGAAGTGAAATCCCTGAAATTTATATGAAGGATGAAATGGTTGATCTGGGCTCTCACCAGGGAATAAATAGTGATTGTTAGCAATTATCCAAAAGAGAAATTTCCTTACTGACATCTAAAGTACTAATAGTCGGATGTTGTATAATCATAAATTCTTTCATAAATTACCAGGTGAACACTATTGTTTCATAAATCATCAGCACCCCATGGTTTATAAGGGCTTTTGGGGTCCAGCAATTGCCTCTAAAACATTATGATAGGGGCTCAGTTCTTCGACCAAAATTTGAAGTTGATAATTAGCAAGATGGCTAACTTACCATGTTTTCACTCATATGTGGATCTTGAGAAACTGAACAGAAGACCATGGGGGAAAGAAAGGGGGGAAAAAAAGATACAAACAGAGAGGGAGAAAGGAAAGCCACAAGAGACTATTAAATACAGAGAACAAACCAAGGGTGGATGGTGGGGTGGGGAAGAAAGAAAATGAGTGATAGGCATTGAGGTGGGCACTTGTTGGGATGAGCACTGGGTGTTGCATGTAAGCCAATTTGACAATAAATTATATTCATAAAAAAATATATTAGTCTAGACCAAAGTGGAAGAAAATATAGCATCACACACAAAAGTTTGGAACAAGAATGACACGGGGAAGAGAATACCTATAGAAGCTTAAAGACAAAGAATCCACCCACCATCCCTCATGAGTATTCACTAGCTGCTCCCAAATGTAGCTGGTTGTCCGTCCATTCTCCTCTTATTCCTTCCTAAAAGAATTCCTATTTTATGTGGAAGGTGATGCAGCCAGGTAAAAAAATATATTGCACTTCTCAGCTTTTTTTGTAGTTGCGATGGCGTGTATCTTAGGCCTTTGGTAAAGGTAACGTATGCCAGTGGCATAGAGTGAAGAATTAACCTTAACCTAAAGAACTATCTTATCTTTGTCTGCAGCTACTGGCATGATCTATAGGCCCCTGACATGTCCTTCCTAATAAGAGGCCACTGGACAGTCTTTTTGGCCACTGGACAGTCTAACATTGTGATTTATGATGGAAGCTTTGAGACATGCCATATCATTTTCAAACTCCAGGGCAACTTGGGACTAAATATACTATATCCTTAACCTCCAGGAGAGGTTGAGAATGAAAGTTCAGCCACATGAGCATTATGTCATACATAGTGCCACAAAGAAACTGGATACTAAAGCATACTAAGGGTGAGCCTCGCAAGTCAGCAATACTCCATATGTGTGGCCACACGTTGACATACAGAACGGTAATACATCCCTGTGTAATATACAAAATACATGGACATTTTGTGTTTGGATCCTCACAAACCTTGCCTTATGTATTTCTTCCTTTAACTACTTTCAATGTGTATCTTTTTATTATGATAAAACTAAAATTTGTATGTATTGTGTTTTCCTGATGTGTTCGCCAGTTTGGGCTCTATTTAAATTTCCATAGGTTGAGTATCTTCTAAACAACAGAAACTCACTTCTCACAGTTCTGAGAGTTAGAAGTCTGAGAGCAGGGCGCCAACATGGTCAGGGTCTGGTGAGAGCTGCCTTCTGGGCTTCAGACTGCCAACCTCTGCTCTGTTCTCAGTGGTAGAAAGAGCTAGAGAACTTTCTGGGGTCTCTTCTATAAAAGCATGAACCCTACTCATCAGGGCTGCACTCTCAGCTGTGGGTGCAGGACTAAGCAAATCACAAAAGTGCAAGTCAAAACCTTCAGTGCTGTGACCCAAAGCCCTTACCACCATATACCACCACCTTGGGTTACGATTTCAACAGAAGGATTTGGAGGGGCACAAATATTCAGTCCATATCACTAGAGTTCAGTGAGTCATTCCAGTGAATTATCAAACCTGAGGGTGATTGTGGAAAGATCCCCACATTTGTTACCAACCACAAATGGGTGTAGCTCCAGGGAGCCCTGGATTTTTGGCATCTGAAGTGACATCAGTCCTATGGGAACTGTTCCCTCAGACTGTGTTTGCTAAGCTTTTTGAAAAGGGTGATCCCAAGCAGCAGAGAGCAGGAAGAATGAGCTATAGAAAGACAGAAGCAAGGAAAGGGTGAATAACTTAGCTGGCATACACCCTAGGAACTGGAACTCAGTCTCAGTCTCTGAAGGACCAGACAAGTATTCAATCCTTCTCCCCCACTGCTTGAAGGTCAAGATATTCTTGAGGCAGAGAAGCACCTATATAGGTACCAGTCACTGATAGCACAGACAATGGTGTTCACCACAGATGCATGAAACGGAGTAGCTGAGGAGAGAGACACAAGACACTGAGACCTCTGCTACCTATGTAATACATTTCCATCCAGTGAGATGTGAGTGGAAGTCTGCTGGATTTGGAGAAAGCTTTCATTTTCCTAATGAAGTATATATATATATATATATATATATATATATATATAATTGAAGTATATATATATATATATATATGTAATGAAGTATATATATATATATATATGAAAATATATATATATATATATATATATATATATATATATATATATATATATCATTGTCACCCTGCCTTCCTGGATCATTTTTTCTGCTTTGAAAAGGGAATATGATGTCTAGCACTATAGGAGACAGGTTAGACTGTGGGGCAACCTGCATATGGGAAAGGCTAAGTCAATCACAAAGTGCAAGTTAAAACTTCCAAACTATTGTTATAAAAGAAAAATAAGTCCCTGTTTTTTTGAGCCAAAGTAAATTGGGTTTTTTCTACCAGGAGTAGGACACATTCCTAACTGAGACACTGGTCATGCAATAAGTAATGTTGAATGTTGATTCACCAGCCTTTTGAATGTAACGCTCCTTCTCAGGTATGCTTGTTAATCAAAAGCTACAGACTCACTGAATCTAGCCTTCTATTCTCACTGATTAAAGCTTTCACCCTAGCAACTTTCGAGCCCAAAACTTCTCAAAATAGCTTATTCCACAGACTGTTATCTGAAACATTCTGATGGCATAAAGTGCAATTAGGAAAAAAAGAGTATATTTATCCAGGGCTTATTTTTTAAATATATACTTTTTAGAAAAACAAAAGAAAGAAGACACAAAGAGTATTTTTCTTCAAGTAAACAATGATCAAGGTGCTAATATAAAATATGTTCAGTTTCCCCTCTTCCCTACCCCCCCATCAACTCTCAGTTTGTCCTCTATATTTAAGAGTCTCTTATGGTTTGCATCCCTCCTTCTCTGTAACTATTTTTTCCCCTTCCCTTCCCCCATCATCTTCTGTTACATTTATCAAGTTCCACATGAGTGAAAAGATATGATATCTGTCTTTCTATATAAGCAATGAATCATGCATGGGAATCTACCTCCAAAACCAAGAGCATGCTATACACACTGTATGTTAGCCAATTTGACAATAAATTATATTTAAAAATAATAAAAAAATAAAAATCTCAATACATAAAAAAAAATTTTTAAATATGTTCAAATAGCAGTAACTGTATTCGCCCCATTAGGGACACAGGTTCCTAAATGTAGACTAGCTTTGATTTCTTTTTTTCAGAAAACCATGGGTTTTTTTACTGATTATGGTGACAAGGTCAATTTTCTGGACCTGAACACAGATTATTAGACATATTAAAAACTATTCAACATAATTTATCACAAGAAAATATTTTTGAAGAGTTGTTTTATAAAAGGCAACACACACACACACACACACACACACACACACACACGAGTCCCTAATGACAGGAACATGAATTAAATTTATCCTTTGTAGAAAGCTTGAATGTTATTCATCAGAAAATAACTACTCAACACTGTTTATTACAATTCCAGCTCAGCTCCTGGAATCTCAGATTCCTGAGGGAACCAGTATTGATTCCCTTAGGCCCCTGCTCTAAACTCCCCAATTAGAAGGAAGCACAGAAAGACCATGGTGGTAATCAGCCCACACTGCTGCAGAAAG
Organism: Panthera uncia; assembly: GCF_023721935.1. NCBI lineage: Eukaryota > Metazoa > Chordata > Mammalia > Carnivora > Felidae > Panthera > Panthera uncia. The sequence continues at coordinate 12,191,416 of NC_064808.1, read as the reverse complement.
AGAATCTGGAGGCAACTCTGGCGTAAGTAAAACAAAGCAAATCCCATTTTTCAAATCAGCCACGTTTTCATCCCAGTGTGTGCTGGAAATGGTGGAGCAAAAGGGTCAGAACCAAAGTTCCAGTATGCTTCACCCAAAACCAGGAATAAGCCTTTCATCCCTGGTGATACAACAGCAACGGAGGGAGGGAACTGAACTGGACTGGGTACAAATGAACAAAAGATTGAAAGGCTGATTGAATGAATGAATGAATGAATGAAAAGTACGTTTTTTGTATACTATTGCATGTGTTTTTGTTTGGTTTTTTTGTTTTGTTTTGTTTTGTTTTGCATGTGTTTTTATGACCAATTCCGAGTAGCCATTCAATGACTGGTCCCGTGCTGGGAATTTTACATCAATCACCTCACTTTGTCACATCATTACAAAGCAGCCTTTACTCTTTCTCTTTCTCTTCCTTTTGAAAACAATTAAAACTATTTCAAAAAGAAATGGTGATGAAATTTATAAGTTTAAAGACTCTCTCCCCACTCTCATGCCCAAGGATAACCACTAAACATTTGATGTGATTCCTTCTTGAGCTTTTTCATGGATAAATAAAGAAAATGAGAAAAAGAGAGAGTGGATGTGAATAAAAGTGTTATTTTTAAAGGGTCCACACATTATGTATTATTCTGCAGCTTTCTTTGCTCATTTGACAATAAGACAGGAACACCTTTCCATAAGAGCATATATTTATCCCATACATTTTGGCCAGTGTGTTGATCCCATAAGTTTCTCTTCTGATTTATTTAACTCTATTTCCAAATTTTTGCTTTTATAAGCAGTGTTACAATAAACATCATGACCTTCTAAGTAATTCTGTGATCCCATTTTACAGACACTAGATCTGTGGTCAAGGGGAGTTAACCCCTTTGAATCTATGAGGTGGTATGATCAAAATTCCAACCCAGGTCAGCCTATTCACTTTCCCTTCCACCTCACAGTGCTGCATATAAAGGAAGCTTCAGAAGCACCAGAGTTCAGTATAGGGTAGTCACGCTTGGGGGATTGGCTCTTCTACTGGTTGTCCATAGTTCTGGAAAAAACGTCCCCCAATATCTCATGCATTTTATTTAAATTCAAGATGATTACATTGAAATGGTAAATGTCAGGATTCTATCAAGATTCTAAGCCAAGTAGACTCACGAGAATTCTAGCTTCCTCTGACCAGTGCCTTCACCCACTGGATAGAAGTCTCCTTGAAAGGGCTCTATTTCAACTCTTAGCCCTCACTAAATGTTGAAGAGCACTGTTTCTTTTTCCATCACTACAGAATTAAGCCACTCTATTCTTCAAGATATTTGAAAAAACCAGACTGCCCAGGAAACATTAACAACAGGTGCAGTTTGCTAAACTCTCCACCACTAAATGCACTTTCTTAGCTAAAACTGATCATCTCATCTATGGAGCTATAGCTCTGCCTGGCTTTAATGACATGAGTACAGGAGATTTCTACTGATATAGTGGGGACATAGCTTTTCCTTTGTGAGGGATTTCTGTTATTACAAAATATTTAAGGTGCATGAAAATATATTTAAGATAATGTAACAACTATTCATGAAGCCACCATCTAACTTCTGTGACTTGCTTTTTGTTGCTCAGCATTCCATTTGAGAAATTTATCCACATGGATTTTCTGGCTCCAGCTTACTGAATTTTCACTACTTTATTTAATAGTATATTTTTCTGTGATCAACAATGCTTTTTGTGTGTGTATAAATATATTTATATGGATACACTTACACGTGCATGTATTCATGTGTATATATATCCTTGCTTATGTGGTCAAGAATTTCTCTAGAATATGTACCTATAATGGAAATTCAGGAAGGCATATATTTAATTTTACTAATATTTCCAAATTTGCCCCCAACATGATTATGCTAATTTACCTTCTACCAGAAATATATGATTCCACATCTTCACCAAAACTTTGCATTTTAAACTGAAGAATACAAAATTATTTTTCAATGCAGCATTAATATATAATTATCAAATAACTAGTGAGTTGTGTTTACTTTCACATTTCTATTGACCATTTAGGTTTTCTTTTCTATAATATCCTGATTATATATTTTGTAAAGTTCTCCCTTGGGATAATTTATAGAAATTCTTTACATATACTGGATGCTAATTACCTGACATTTATATATGTTGCAAAAAAAAATTACCTAAGTAAATTTCTAGTCAGTATTTAGCCTCTTCTCTTTTACAATGTTGGTATTTTTCATTTAAAAATGGTTGGATTTTCAATGTTTTATTTTTTGTGCATTCATGTCCTATTTAAGTATTTTTCTGTATATCTAAGTCATGGGTATTTTGTTTTGTTTTACTCTCAAAGCTTTACAATTCAAATCTTTAATCCATTTGGAAATTATTTTCATAAAATGTAAAGTAGGAATACAAGATTATTTTTCATGTGTATACACATTTATAGCGCCAATGTATTGGACCATTTTTCACTGACGTACATGCTCCTGGCTTCATACATCAAGCTTCCAGAGGCCCATGGGCCTGTCTTTTATTTCTTTTTTATGGATTCCATTGATCCGTTTGTCCACCCTCACACCATTCCACACGATAATGTCTTTACTACTATCACTTTTTAAGAAGTTCTGATTCTGATAAAGTTCTCATCCTCTTCTCCTTTAAAATTGTCTTTGCTATTTTTAGATATTTTCTCTCCCACATAAATTTTAGAATAAGTTTGTCAAGATGTATGTAAAATTCTTCCAAATTTGCTTAGAATTACATTGAATTTGTAGATTAATATGGGGGGGGATGTAATGTTTATAATATTGAGTTCCTCTCCATGATCCTGGTCTGTTTGGGTCTTCTTTAAGCCTTTAAATAAAGTTGTATTAGGGTCATGAACATTCTTTCTCAGATTTATGTCTAGACACTTTATTTTTGATGTTATTATAAAATAAATTTTTTAATAACACTTTTGATTTCTGATGAACAGAAATGCAATTGATTTGTTTATATTAAACTATTATTAAATAACTTTACTAGGCTCACTAAGAATTTATCTGCCAATTCTCTAGGATTTTTTATAGAGACAATTACATTATCTAAAGCTAATAACAGTTGTGGTTTTTCCTCATAATCATTTTACCTTTCATGTCTTCTTCATTTCGTTCTGGCTTCTGAAAAAATACTGAACAGATTCAGTCATAACAAGCATCCTTGTCTTATTTTTTATAGGCACTGTGTCTCATGATTTAATAGTAATTACGTTTAGTCCAGCAATGTGGTAAGTAACTTTTACCAAGTTATAACAGTCTCTGTTTTCATTTTTGTTCTATTGAATCATGAAAAATTATTGAATTTTACCAAACAATTGTTCTGTATCTATTGAGAAGATCATATGGCTTTTTAAAGAATATATTGATATGGCAAATTATATCAATAAAATTTCCAATGTTAAAAAATGCTTTCATTCCTGGGATAAATACAAATAGGTCTTGATTACTGATGGTAAAGTACCTTTTCGCTGCTTCTGATGTTTCTTTCCTGCAAGAAAACTCAGTCTGTATAATCGCAGACTCTCTATCCCCATCTTATCCACTAAGTTCCTAAAAAGATGGCATGACAAGTCTGATTAGTAAAACTGAGAACAATCTGGCATGTTTTGCCCTGCCTTAATTCTTAGCATCAGTCAACCTACTAAAGCCCACGCTCCCCTGAACTCCCAGAGGCACTTTCCCACCATGTGCAAGAGGCATGTTCCTATCACTGCCATTAAGACTGGGTGGGAAAAATATCAACTTATGGTGTTCATTGGCAGCAAATAATTTGACTAATACACTTACAATTTGGGGCATGCCTGGCTGGATCAGTTGGGGGAATATGCAACTGTTGATCTTGGGGTTGTGGGTATGAGCCCCATGTTGGATATAGAGATTACTTAAAAATAAAATCTTTTCAAAAATAAATAAATAAATAAACCTAAAATTTCCCCCCAGGTGTCCAAAGGTGATATTATGGTCCCCATACAGACATTATCTTTTATTTATCAACTTGTTCAAATCCAAAAAGGAAGAGAATAGATACTTACGAGAGCCTCTTTGATATCCTAGAAACTGTTTGTTTAATACATGAATGGATTTGGTAAATGAATGTGTATTTAAGTTGTTTGCATCTAAATTCACAAATGAGGTTGGGTCTAATTTTCTTTTCTCATATTTTACTTATTTTGGTTCCAATGCAATATTGACATGAATTGGAAAATGTTCTTTATTGTGATTTTCAGGAAGAGCTTATATAATATTAGAATTCATTGTTCCATAAATGCATGATAGAACTTTCCTATAACACAATGGGGACAAGTGTTTGTTTGAGTAAACTTTAAAATATCAAGTAAAGTCATTTAATGGTTTTAAAATATTTAAATATATTTAAATATTTCACACACACACACACAATCACTCCAACTGCTATCACTACCCATTTAATCTACATTTTTCCTAAAAAGTTTTTTTAAACAAAATAAATTTTCCAAATTATATGTATGGAATAAAACACAGTTCAACAAACATCATGTAGCAGCAAACAAGTATAAAATGGATAGTAAGTTTTATTACTATGTTTGACTTTCCTGGGTAAATGAATCAAGGCAGGAATGGAGTTTATTCCATTTTTTCCCCAAAAGAACAAACAATAGGGGAAAAAATAAGGAATTGTTATTTTAAATGTAAAGATTTCTGGTCTACGGAGAATACTATAGACAAAGATAATAGATAACAGAATGTAAGAAAATTTTTGTCAATTCAATAACAGAGTGCTCAAACTATATAAAGGAAGAGCATCCATCCATAAATTGACCCACAGAGATATCGATAAAAAATATGATTCCAAAATTCTACAAAAATATACTATACAAAGATCAAATTAGCTTCTGGTTAGAAAATAAAACAAATTAAAATGGAGATGTCACTTTACAAGTATTTTCTGGTCTAAAAACTATTAAGAAAATACCAATGTTCCCAAAAAAGTGAGGATATGGGAACCCCCATGAACAATTAGCAGGAATGCACACTGGTGCCTCCATTATGCAATGTGATCTGGAAAACTTGGTCAAAATAAATACATGCATACTCTAAGAGTCAACATTTTTTGTTCCTAGAAAAATTTAGTTATTTGTAGTGGACCTACAGTGGAAATAAAAAACACTGAGTTATTTGTGGTGGAAACAAGTTGTAGGTGGCCGACTACCCACTGTTAGGAAAGCACATAGGTAAATTATGATAGATGGACACCATAGAGTAATGTTACTCAATGTGTGGTCCCTGGACCAGCACCCCAGGTCCTGGACTCTCTGTTTCCACTCAATGATGTGATAAGAATTGAAAGTGAGATTAAGCATCTAAAACTATTACAGAATTTTGACAATGCTGATAATTTTTTATTGCTATATGCAACAATATTGATCCATGACATATAACAAATTTTACAAAGAAAATGGTCCTTTACCATAGATAACTTGATAAACACTTCCATAAAAGACTCTACTTGGGCATGAGTCCATGATAATGGAGGGAGCAGAATTAGTAAGGAGACAGAAAGAGTAAGGTGAGAATACAGAAAAAAATTAAAGCAAGATCATATAGAAATTTATGGGTAAATCAAGATTTTCATACATAATAATTTATGTAAAATGGGATTTATGAATTAAAATGTATACAGCATAAAAGAAAGCTTAATTTTTAAAAGTATGTTTTCATATGTCCCCTAATTAATAGATTTAAGAAATATATTTAACAAAAGCTTAAATTCTTAGTATAATTAAAGAGTCAGTTTTCACTCTCATAACAAAGAAACCGATCCATGGCAAACTTCCCAAAACATAAATCTAAATTATCTAAAGTCAGATGTCAAGCTATAGACTTTAAATGTGAGTCAATTGTCTCATAGAAAATATCCTCTGACTCCATTGTGAAACCAAATATTATACCATTGCCAATTCCAAAATTAGTTAAAGGACCACAAGGTCTTAGCTTTCTCTGCTCTTCTTTCTTTACACCTTTCCAGCTGATACTTAATCTTTGCTAGCCATGGAACAAAACAATGGCACTGAAATAAATGAGTTCATTCTCCTGGGATTTGCTGGTCAACGCAAGTCCTGGCATATTCTCTTCATAGTATTTCTAGTGATCTATGTGGCCATCCTCGTGGGCAATATCGGAATGATCCTACTCATCAAGATTGATTCTTGCCTTCATACCCCGATGTATTTTTTCCTCCAACACTTGGCATTTGTTGATCTCTGCTACACCTCTGCTATCACTCCCAAAATGCTGCAAAACTTTGTACAAACAGAGCAATCCATCTCATTCATAGGGTGTATGGTGCAATTACTAGTCTATGGTGCTTTTGCAACAACCGACTGTTACATCTTGGCCGCAATGGCAGTGGACCGGTATGTCGCCATCTGCAATCCACTCCGCTATCCAATAGTCATGTCCCAGAGAGTCTGCATTCAACTCCTGTTTGGCTCATACTTCATAGGTTTCCTAAATGCCTCTGTAAACACAAGTTTTACTTTTTCACTGAACTTTTGCAAATCCAATACAATTAACCACTTTTTCTGTGATGAACCCCCAATTTTAGCTCTCTCTTGTTCCAACATTGACTTCAACATCATGCTGCTAACTGTCTTTGTGGGGTTTAACCTAATGTTCACTGTGCTGGTTGTCATCTTTTCCTACATATATATCCTGGCTGCCATCCTGAAGATATCTTCCATTGCAGGGAAGAAAAAAGCCTTCTCCACGTGCGCCTCCCACCTGACAGCAGTCACTGTTTTCTATGGGACTCTGTCTTACATGTATCTGCACCATGGGACCAATGAGTCTCAAGAGCAAGAAAAAATGGCTTCTGTGTTTTATGGCATTATGATCCCCATGTTAAACCCCCTCATCTACAGCCTGAGAAACCAAGATGTGAAGGAAGCCCTAAAAGTGGTTACAAAGAAGTGCTTCTGGTTGGATCATTGATTTCTGATTTTTTACACTTGTAAACAAGACTGACAGTGCCAGTTTTTAAGAAATCAAAACCAAACCTCCAAGCAACATAAGAAAATTTGCTCAATCTTTCTAATACTGAGCTGCAAATTAAAGTTTAACAGTGAGATAACCAGTTTAAAGTAACTGGCAAAACTGAAAAAGAATCCTAACACTTACTAAGTGCTGTGATGCAAGGGCAATCATGCTCTCATTCATTGTGAATGGAAAATTGAAGTGTTACTTCACCCTAGAAAGTATCTGGCAATGTCTTTTTTTATGTTTTTAAATTTATTTTTGAGAGAGAGAGGGAGAGAGACAGAGTGCAGGTGGGAGAAGGACAGAGAGAGAGGGACACATAGAATCCGAAGCAGGCTCCAGCTCCAAGCTGTCGGCACAGACCCTGATTTGGGGGGGGGGGGGGGCGGCGCAGTGGGGTTCAAACTCACAGACCATGAGATCATGACCTGAGCTGAAGTTGGACGCTTAACCAACTGAGCCACTCAGGCACCCCGGCAGTATCTTTTTTAAACAAACAAAGAAACATCTTCAATTCAGAATTTCAGATGTGTAAACTGATCTATGGAAATAGAAATTCCAGTCCATAAGGTCATATATTTAATAGATATTAAATTGCAGCATTGTTTAGGAAGATAAGACCAAGAAAGTGAATATTGTTCACTAGGGAAATAAATTTGTATTTGTTATGATTCCAAAATCTGTATCTGTTGCTACATAGCAAGTTTCTACAAATTTAAGGGCTTAAAACACAATTATTATTTTATGCTTTTATGGGTCAGGAATGTGGACACTGCTTAAATACATCCTCTGAGATGCTACAATCAAGGTGTCAACCAGGACTGAGAACTGAGGCTCAACTGGGGATCCAGTTTCCAAGCCCCCTAATGTAATAGGCAGGACTCATCTCCTTGCAGTTGTAAGACTGAGATTCCTGCCTTCCTATTGGCCGCCAGCCAGAGGTTTCACCCAGCTCTTAAAGGCTATCCACAGTCTTTTCTGTGTGGCCCTCTCCATAACCCCTCTCATAACATGGCAGTTTATTTTTCAAAGCAGGGAAGCCATACGGTTGATTGGTATATATACCATGTGAAACAAAACACACCTCTATGCCCAAATCATACTGCCATTTCAAGAGTCAGTCTCTCCTTGAAGTTTTCCCAGCTTAGCCTTCGTTTCTTGCCAACTTTCTACCCCTTGGGGGTAATTCTTTCTTCCACTGAGTACCTACAGCACTTTATTTATTATTTATCACTTCCTATATAAATTACTTACTTATAAGACTCTCACTACCATTTATACCATTGTCTTTCTATGACCTTTTAACATCTGGTATAGAGCCTTAGACACAGTAGGTATTCTATAAATATTGAATGAATAACTGGTGATAAAATACAATAATACTGACAGCTTTCTAACTGTAAGTTCTGTGAGTATGTAGCCTACACTAGTGGTCTTTAAAAACCAATCTGTGGGCAGCAGTATTCAAATGACCAGGAAAAGTTTTTAAAGTGCAAATAATCATTGCTTAGTCCTGGAGGTATTGATTCAGTAACATTAGCCAGAGGCCAATAACTATAAATATCTATACATGCAGAGTGTTTCTTTAGTTGCATGGTCCACTGGAAAGCAGTATTTAAGAGCACAAGATTTTAAATAGTTTACTATGTAGTTGATGTCCCAACCCTGTCACTTGCCAATACTATCCTTTACAAATTATTTCATCTTTCAAACCTTGTTTCCCATAACAATACATATCTCAAGAGATTTTTTTTTTTTTGCTTGCTTGTTTGTTAGTAATAGGTAAGCTAAAGAATAGAAATCATAGTACCTGGCACTAAGGTGTGGCAGTCTTTATAAAAATACCCTCATTACTCCCTCTCTCTCTCTCTCTCTCTCTCTCTCTCTCTCTCTCAGTAAAAAGTCTCCCAAAACAAAACAAAACAAAAAGTCTCCCAGGGTTTGCAACATGAAATCTTTCCCCTCTGGGAAACTCCTCTCTTTCAGCAGAAAACTAACCAATGAAGACTGTTTTCTTTGATCCTGTTTCAGCATCTAGGGGCACAGACACTCAAGGGAACAGACACTTACTCCCATACCTCAACTATACACTCTTTTTGTGGAGAAATCACTTGGTTAAACATAAGCCTGCACTAGCTGGGGGACGGGTGGGGGGGGTGGAAATCTAAAGACAAATCCCCTGTAAATAAATCAAATTGAATTTTTCCTGTTCAGCTGTGCATTATTTTGACAGGGGGGAACCACAATAAAATCTATACGATTAGAGCCAATGTGCCAATATAATTAACTCCAAGGGTGGGTACAGTCATCTTATCTTCAGCAAAGTAAAAATGTAAATGGAGAGAGGAAATTATCAATCATATTGAGAAATTATGAAACGGTCAGAGAGATGACAGCTAACATGTTAGCCATGATGTCCCCAGCTGAACTGAACAACTTTTACAGAATATAAGCAATAATAAGACAAGGCCACTCCATGAGTGAGATGAATTCAGACAGAAAAGGCCACTCTTGTGACGATGTCTGAAAAGTGACAGGAACAAGAACTCAAATATTCCCCTTTCCAACGAAAAGGAGTAAACATCCCTTCCCTAATCACTTTAATGTCTCTCTTTCTGGTATAAATTACAAAAGTGTCTAATCATCAAATTCCTGGTAACACTCAAAACAGAACTTGCGTCCACTTCCTAAATCCTTCTTCGAATCACCCAGCGCAGGTCTAAATCCTTCAAAAGTCCTTCCCAGTTTCCTCTTATCCAACACGTGGGGCGCTCTGAGATGCAACGTGGTTTTCCTCACTGCAGCAGGTGAAGGAGGCCCGTCTACATCTGGGCTCCTGGTGTTGGTTGGCTATTGTGTGTTGACGGTGAGAACTATGCCACGTGCATCTATTACCTCTCTTGAATTTGGCTTCTCTTTGTTACTCATTTTCTTACCGCAAAAGAAACTAATATGTGCCCATGATCTTTTAAAATATAGATGGTCTTAAAGTTATTTTTATTCCTCAGCTTTCTTAAGTTTGCCATATATTTTTCCAGATGGAGTTTTCCTCACATAAGCACGCATGCGCGCGCACACACACACGCGCGCGCGCGCGCGCGCGCGCGCGCGCGCATAAATACACACAGATTTTTAGTTAAAAAACACTTCACATACTATATACATTTTTCTGCAAAATGCTTTACTTACCTAACAGTACGTTATTAACAGTTTTTCTAAAAAATACACATAGATCGGGGTGCCTGGGTGGCTCAGTTGGTTAAGCGTCCGACTTCAGCTCAGGTCAGGATCTGGCAGTCTGTGAGTTCGAGCCCCGCGTTGGGCTCTGGGCTGATGGCTCAGAGCCTGGAGCCTGTTTCAGATTCTGTGTCTCCCTCTCTCTCTGCCCCTCCCCTGTTCATGCTCTGTCTCTCTCTGTCCCAAAAATAAATAAACGTTAAAAAAAAAAAATTAAAAAAAATACGCATAGATCTACCCCATTATTTTGGGGTGTTTCATGGAACCATAAACTATAGATTCACTCTCATTTATTTTAGCATCACCCTACCTACTGCTTATATTTTGGTGTAAAAAAAACAGTACTTCATAGAATCCCCTGGATTTCTGGGTTTAAAGTCAATTTTTTCCATCTCCTTCTATGAAAGATAAAACGGAAGTTGAGGGAAATTACAGTTGCTGTCCAAGATCACATACCTACTGGATGCTAGATTCAAGATGCAAATCTATATCTTTCCGACTACAAAGTCTATCTACTTTTCATGGCAGGTGATATAAAATAAAACCTCAAGGTAGCTTGGATACAATATAGTTTGGACAACTCCAAAATGCTTGTATTATTCATCCAGTTAAAAGCCCCTTCCAGAACTTCTACTTCTTCCCAAGATGGAGTAACAGGGATTGCATTTACCCTCCTACCTGAAACATGAAAAAGTGGACAAAATATATAAACTAATGGTTTGCAAGACACTTGCATCAGGCGATAAAAGACAACGATTCTTGAGAAGCAACAAACAAATGAGCTCTAAAATTTCCCAGACTTCTGCCTTAAGAAAGTTTCCAGACCACAGTTCAGAAAGGTTAGTAGACTTTCTAAAGGAATGGAGCTGAAAATCTGGAGAGACCAAGGAAACCAGGGTTTGCAGGACAAGACATTGAAGAAAAGGAGTTGCACAGACAGAAAACCCTAGATGTGCAAAGGGTTAGCTGAAAGCTGGTCAGTACACTTTCTTCCTCTATGCAATTTTTTTTCTCAGTAAAAATATGTAATATCTGTGTCTAAAACTATAGAAATCTACAATGACCTTTTTGTCGATTTTTCTCTTTTCTAGTAGGTGACACAGGCAGGGATCAAAATAACTTTAAAAGCATATTGCAGAATTCATTCCTTCATTTCATCTATTCCCTGCCTTGTTCCCAGGAAAAGTTTAAAGTATATTATGGACTCTCTAAACACAAATTTTAATTTTTATTCAAGAAAGTTTAACACACTATAACACAAAGCCATTTTGTCAGATGTCATTCTGCAAAGGTGATTTTAATGTTGAAATGCCCATTTAATAAGTGAACATAAGCTTAATATTTGGGGCAAATTATTCTGCAAAACTTCATCACAGATGATCAGAGATTGAGGTAACTTCAGTGAACACCAGCACCATAATCCAATGAGGTATAAAAGAATAGAAGGTGAGGAATGTACTCCTTGTGAGTTTTCATACTTTCTGGCAGATGTGAGCATAAAGAGAGGCAGAGAAATTGGTAGAAAAAATGAGACCTTTGCCCTAAGAATTGTAAAAGGGAACCTGGAGAAAATCAAACACCGGGAATAAGTCTCCTGGAAAATCATTTCATGGAAGAATGGAATTACAACAGCATCATTCCATGGACAAAAGCCATGGATGTTCTTCTTTTATGTAAGACAGTTTATTAAAAGCCTGGAGACAGAATCAGACTTATTATTAACTAAAATTAGTATAGGCTTTCTACATGTCCACATATAGAAAATACATTATCTCGTTAGCTTTAACAAAATAATCCTCATTTCAGATTATGAAAAACATGTAATCCCTATTTTCACATTATGTAACTCAGAGAAGTTGAACAATCTGTTCAAACCACATAACTAAATGGTGAAACCAGGGTTTTAATTTAATCCCAGAGACTGCACTCTTGACTAATTAGATAGATAAATGATTGACTGATAGACAGACAAAGAGAGAGAGAGAGAGAGAGAGAGCATTGGAGGAGCAGAGAGAGAGGGAGAGACAGAATCCCAAGCAGGCTCTGCACTGTCAGCATAGAGCCTGATGTGGGGCTCAAACTCACAAACTGTAAAATCATTACCTGAGTCAAAACCAAGAGTAGGATGCTTAACCTAATGAGCCACCTAGGCACCCCCAAGGCATTTTTTTAAGTTTATTTATTTTGTGAGATTGAGAGGCGGGGGCAGCTAGCAGAGAAAGAAGGAGAGAAAGAATCCCAAGCAGGCTCCACTCTGACAGTGCAGAGCCTGGTGCTGGGCTCAGTCTCATGGACCGTGAGATCATGACCTGAACTGAAATCAAGAGTTGGCTGCTTAACCAACTCAGCCACCCACGCACCGCAGAGTGTTCACGGAATTTTTAACAGAGCTATTGTAACTATATATCTTACCTTTTCATTACCTTTCTGCAGTTCTAATGCCATCGGTCACTTTGTCTGTCCTGAACCCCCAGTGACTCTTCATGCTCCCATATACATATCAGCATAGCAATCACTGCCTTCGTGGAGTTGAACTTGAATATTGCATCAGTTGCCATGATGGCCATCATATTCTCCTGCACATATATCTGGCTGCTGTCCTGAGGATGTGCTCAGGGACAGGGCTGTGGTTCCCACCTAATAACTGGCACCATGTCCATAGGACCCTCTCTTATGTGTATTTACAGCCTGATTCTAACAACCCCAGGAAAATATGAAAGTGACTGCCATGTTTTACACTTGCAATTCCTATGTTGGACCCTTGATCTACAGCCCAAGAAACAAGGAAGTGATGCAAGCAAGAATACAATAGCAAAGAAGTGTTTAGGAACTGGGCCTTGTTTCCTAATATTAGACACGAGGAAATATCCAAGCAACAGTTTTTCACAAGAAGCTATTTGCTCAAAGCAATTTCTCCAATGTTGAGATTCCTAAATCCCTAAATTACATGAAAGGTTATCAAATCTTCACAGAGATGAATCTATCTGGAGAGCAACACAGCCCTTCTGCCTAATGAGCTAGCCTCTCTTGCTAATGACTGATTTTTATAAAGAGTATGAAAAAATAGCAATAAATATGCTTACAGCAACATCATTCAAAGAGTATCTGAAAACCAGCCAATGCAATATTAATCTGAGAAAAGCAACATCCACTTCCACGAACAGCTAAGGTAGAAAAGAGAACTTTTTGTACACTGGGAAAGCAGACGAGAGTCCATAAAGACATCTGAGGTAGATTGGGGTGCAAAAGAAAATATTAAGCAAATATCTATGAAGATCCAACACAGAGCAGAACCTCCAGGATAGTCAACAATAAAAAACTCTTCCCAGATCCTATAAGTACACAGATCTCATATTATCCCATCACCAATAGTGCCCAGATGCTCTCTGCCAAGATCTGAAGCCATTAGAGACCCCAGAGACAGAGGACACCTCCAATTGGCCAATGGCTATGGTGACAGCCATGGCCAGCAGTGAGCTACCATAACAGACTTCTGACATCAGGCCTAGCAACATTCTGCCCAGTCACTGGCATGGGCTGGAAAAATGATGGGAAGCTCTCACCCAGCATCAATGCAGACAAGCTCTGTGTCAATGCAAACAGTGACAAAATTTCCCTTAACCCAGCATTTCCCAAAATGGAGTCCAGAGAAGTTATTCTCACAAGCAGCTCAACATGAAAAGGCTTCCAAGGACAAGAAGTAGTAAAAATTGTAAGTTAATCAATATCCTATTTGTTTACCACTGAACTTTCCGGAAGTATATAACACAGGAACGTCCATTTTGAATCTCTAAGACAGAAAGAGCCTGGAGTATTTCCCAAATTTGTTGGGCCGCAGGACTCTTTTTAATCTATGGGCCATTGGCTGTACTGTCTTGATTCTAAAATGCACATTTCTTTCATGATTTAATATTTCCGATGTTGGGATTCTCTTAAAATCCAATGTACACTTAACAGAGAAATAAAATTATTGTAAAATTCCTGCTGACTGTCAATCTATCTAATATAATATGACATAATATAGGAAATACACAGTACCAGCTTGGAACACAAGTTTCCTGTAGTACGGTTTGAAAAATATCTCTTTTTTAAAAAGAGCTGTTTAAATATGTTTATAAAAGTAACTAAAGTGGGCACAACTTGGGCACGGAGTGGGGGAGGAGCCAAGATGGTGGAACAGCGTGGAAGGTTTTTTCTGCATCTCCTGTCCGTGAAATACAGCCAGAGCAACGCTAAACCATCCTGCACACCTGAAAAACTGATGTGGGGGGTTCACACAACAATCTACACAACCTGAACCACAGAACTTAGCAGGTACGCGTCACGGAAAGGTAAACTGGAGGAGAGAGAAGCCGCAGAGGGAAGGATGCTGTTTTTGCCCAGGGAGGGGGGGGAGGGGGAGGGAGAATACGGAAAAGCACCCCCCCAAAGCAGCTGGAGAGAAAGTGGAAAAGGGAAACAGCCGCAGGGACTGAACTAAAAATAAAGGAGAAAGGAGAGGGTTTAAATTCCATTAAAACTTTATCAACAGAGGGAGCGCAGAGTCTGAAACTCCGCAGCTCCATACCTGGCGGTGCTCTGGTGAGAAGGGCGAATCCCCAGGAGCAGACTGGGGTCCAGGTGTCTTCAGGCCACACGGCAGAGGCAGTTTCCCTGCTGGGAGGACATCTGGTAGAGGCTGTGTAGCCCCCGCACAGGCAAAAGCGCCAGCAGACCCCGGAGAACAACCACATTGGCTGGTGCCAAAGCAGGGTCGTGGAGGGTGAAGCCTGGTGCCAGATGTGTGTTGTGATTTTCAGTAATCCCTGAAATGCTGCTGCTACACGATCGCATGAACTTTTTCTGGGGTGGACTGGCATCCAGCCAGTCTCTGGACATCAGCAGTAGCACGGTCTCACAAACGTTCCTGGGGACGGCTGGCCCGGCCATTGCTCATTGCTCAGCGAGACCCTCCCACAGAGGATCTGAGCTGGTCAGAGCTGCCATCCCTGCAAACTGAGGTGTCGGGCAATACGGCCGCATATGAGATAAAACTCAGGAGGGAGGTGCCGCCCGGCAACCTGACGGCTTGGTCACAGACGGTGTAAAAGCGGAGAGTGGATGGAAGCCGGAGAAAAAGGACGGGTGTGTGATTGCTTGTCAGGGAGAGCGCGGAGTTCTGATCCGAGAGACTGAATGCCTGGGTGACGCCATTTTCATCCGTCCCACGCATGCGCATACACACCTACAAACGCCACAGCAATCCACCCCAGTGAGCTAAGCAGCGCCATCTAGTGGAGAACAGGACCATTACACTAAGCCCTGCCCAACTGGGCCAACCTCGCTCTTCAGGAACGCCACAAATTTCTCCTCCTGCTTAGTTTACTGACCATAAAGTCCTTCATAGTTTGACTTCTAGGAGAAAACAGTGTAATTTCAATCATATTCCAGCCTGTTCGCTGGTCCATCTATTCAATTTTCTTTGTTGTTGTTGTTGTTTCTTTTCTTTTTCTTAAATACATAAAGAGAATAAATTTATTTTTATTTTCAATTTTTATTAAAAATATTTTTCTTTATTTTTTCTATTTTTTTTACTTTTTTGTAAATTTATCAAATTCTACTTTAATTCCATCATTTCATTTTATTCTATTTCATTGTATTCATTTTCTTAAATTTTCAAGTGTTTTCCCTTTTTTCCCTCCTTTTTTCTCTAATCTATCAAGCTCCTTTCAATAATCAGACCAAACCACACCTAGGATCTAGCATGATTTATTTGATTTGTGTGTGTGTGTGTTGTTTTTAATTTTTTAGCTTTATTATTTTTACTTATTATTTCCTTTTCTTCCTTCAACGTCATGAAACAAAGGAATTCACCCCCAAAAGAAAGAGCAGGCAAAAACGACAGCCAGGGACTTAATTAACACAGATACAAGCAAGATGTCTGAATTAGAATTTAGAATCACAATAATAAGAATACTAGCTGAAGTCAAAAACAGATTAGAATCCCTCTATGTAGGGGCGCCTGGGTGGCTCAGTCGGTTGGGCGGCCGACTTCGGCTCAGGTCATGATCTCATGGTCTGTGAGTTCGAGCCCCGCGTTGGGCTCTGTGCTGACAGCTCGGAGCCTGGAGCCTGTTTCAGATTCTGTGTCTCCCTCTCTCTGACCCTCCCCCATTCATGCTCTGTCTCTCCCTGTCTCAAAAATAAATAAAAAACGTTAAAAAAAATTTTTTAAAAAAAAGAATCCCTCTATGTGGAGATAAAAGAAGTAAAAGCTAGTCAGGATGAAATAAAAAATGCTATCACTGAGCTGCAATCTCAAAGGGATGCCACGGTGGCAAGGATGGATGAGGCACAGCAGAGACTCAGCATATAGAGGACAAACTTATGGAGAATAATGCAGCAGGAAAAAGAGGGAGACTAAGGCAAAAGAGCACAATTTAAGAATTAGAGAAATCGGAGACTCATTAAAAAGGAACATCAGAATCACAGGGATCCCAGAAGAGGAAGAGAGAGAAAAAGGGGTAGAAGGGTTATGTGAGCAAATCATAGTGGAAAACTTTCCTAACCTGGGGAAAGACACAGACATCAAAATCCAGGAAGCACAGAGGACTCGCATAAGATTCTACAAAAACTGACCATCAACAAGGCATATCATAGTCAAATTCACAAAATACTCAGGCAAGGAAAGAATCATGAAAGTAGCAAGAGGAAAATGTCCTTAACCTACAAGGGAAGACAGATCAGGTTTGCAGCAAACCTATCCAAAGAAACTTGGCAGACCAGAAAGGAGTGGCAGGATATATTCAATGTGCTGAATTGGGAAAATATGCAGCCAAGAATTCTTTATCCAGCAAGGCTATCATTCAAAATAGGAGAGATTAGAAGTTTCCCAGACAAACAAAAATTAACAGCAACATGCAGAAGGTTGAAACTAGACCACTTTCTCACACCATTCACAAAAATAAACTCAAAATGGATAAAGGACCTAAATGTGAGACAGGAAACCATCAAAACCCTAGAGGAGAAAGCAGGAAAAGACCTCTCTGACCTCAGCCATAGCAATTTCTTACTTGACACATCCCCAAAGGCAAGGGAATTAAAGGCAAAAATGAACTACTGGGACCTCATGAAGATAAAAAGCTTCTGCACAGCAAAGGAAACAACCAACAAAACTAAAAGGCAACCAACGGAATGGGAAAAGATATTTGCAAATGACATATCGGACAAAGGGCTAGTATCCAAAATCTATGAAGAGCTCACCAAACTCCACACCCGAAAAACAAATAATCCAGTGAAGAAATGGGCAGAAAACATGAATAGACACTTCTCTAAAGAAGACATCC